>NW_026737141.1:0-49191 GCF_949786415.1 Peromyscus eremicus | reverse complement strand
CAGTCCTAAATGGAGTTGAATCACATCCAGTTTTTGGTCCTACGAGCAAGAGTTGTTTTCTGGTAATAAAGTCACTATTGTGCTCCCATTGCCTTACACAGTGCAAATAGCACTCACATCTGTTCCCAGCAAGTACAGTGTATTGGACTGAAGTGGAGCTACTGTTCTTGTCAGTTTCCTAAGCAGAGTTGAACTAGATATGGCCCATGTGTGTAGGAAGCACAGTTCTTTTGTTCTGAGCAAGCTCACTGTTCGGACCCCATAGGAAACACAGTAAAGTAGAAGAGTGCTCTTTTCTCAAAAGCAGAGTGTGTTTCTTGTAAGGCGAGCTAGTGTTTGTTTCCCAGTTAGAAATGGAGTTGAATCCCATGCAGTTTCTGGTCCTACGAGCAAGAGTTGTTTTCTGGTAAAGAAAGTCACTATTGTGCTTCCATTTCCATACACAGTGCAAATAGCACTCGCGTCTGTTCCCAGCAAGTACAGTGTATTGGACTGAAACGTAGCTACTGTTCTTGTCAGTTTCCTAAGCAGAGTTGAACTAGATATGGCCCCTGTGTGTAGGAAGCACAGTTCTTTTGTTCTGAGCAAGTTCACTTTTCAGGCCCCTTAGGAAACACAGTAGAGTAGAAGAGTGCTCTTTTCTCAAAAGCAGAGTGTGTTTCTTGTAAGGCGAGCTAGCGTTTGTTTCCCAGTCATAAATGGAGTTGAATCACATGTAGTTTTTGGTCCTATGAGCAAGAGTTGTTTTCTGGTAATAAAGTCACTGTTGCGCTCCCATTGCCATACACAGTGTAAATAGCACTCGCATCTGTTCTCAGCAAGTACAGTGTATTGGACTGAAGAGGAGCTACTGTTCTTCTCAGTTTGCTAAGCAGAGTTGAACTAGATATGGCCCCTTTGTGTAGGAAGCACAGTTCTTTTGTTCTGAGAAAGCTCACTATTCGGACCCCATAGGAAACACAGCAGAGTAGAAGAGTGCTCTTTTCTCAAAAGCAGAGTGTGTTTCTTGTAAGGCGAGCTAGTGTTTGTTTCCCAGTCAGAAATGGAGTTGAATCCCATGCAGTTTCTCGTCCTACGAGCAAGAGGTGTTTTCTGGTAAGGAAAGTCACTATTGCGCTCCCATTTCCATACACAGTGCAAATAGCACTCGCATCTGTTCCCAGCAAGTACAGTGTATTAGACTGAAGCAGAGCTACTGTTCTTGTCAGTTTCCTAAGCAGAGATGAACTAGATAAGGCCCGTGTGTGTAGGAAGCACAGTACTATTGTTCTGAGCAAGCTCACTGTTCAGACCCCATAGGAAACACAGTAGAGTAGAAGACTGCTCTTTTCTCAAAAGCAGAGTGTGTTTCTTGTAAGGCGAGCTAGCGTTTGTTTCCCAGTCCTAAATGGAGTTGAATCACATGCAGTTTTTGTTCCTACGAGCAAGAGTTGTTTTCTGTTAATAAAGTCACTGTTGCGCTCCAATTGCCATACACAGTGTAAATAGCACTCGCGTCTCTTCCCTGCAAGTACAGTGTATTGGACTGAAGCGGAGCTACTGTTCTTGTCAGTTTCCTAAGCAGAGTTGAACTAGATATGGCCCCTGTGTGTAGGAAGCACAGTTCTTTTTTTCTGAGCAAGCTCACTGTTCGGACCCCATAAGATACACAGTAGAGTAGAAGAGTGCTCTTTTCTCAAAAGCAGAGTGTGTTTCTTGTTAGGCGAGCTACCGTTTGTTTCCCAGTCCTAAATGGAGTTGAATCACATGCAGTTTTTGGTCCTACGAGCAAGAGTTATTTTCTGGTAAGGAAAGTCACTATTGCGCTCCCATTGCCATCCACAGTGCAAATAGCACTCGCTTCTGTTCCCAGCAAGTACAGTGTATTGGACTGAAGAGGAGCTACTGTTCTTGTCAGTTTCCTAAGCAGAGTTGAACTAGATATGGCCCGTGTGTGTAGGAAGCACAGTTCTTTTGTTCTGAGCAAGCTCAATGTTCGGACCCCATAGGAAACACAGAAGAGTAGAAGACTGCTCTTTTCTCAAAAGCAGAGTGTGTTTCTTGTAAGGCGAGCTAGCGTTTGTTTCCCAGTCCTAAATGGAGTTTAATCACATGCAGTTTTTGTTCCTATGAGCAAAAGTTGTTTTCTGTTAATAAAGTCACTGTTGTGCTCCAATTGCCATACACAGTGTAAATAGCACTCGCGTCTCTTCCCAGCAAGTACAGTGTATTGGACTGAATAGGCGCTACTGTTCTTGTCAGTTTCCTAAGCAGAGTTGAACTAGATATGGCCCCTGTGTGTAGGAAGCACAGTTCTTTTTTTCTGAGCAAGCTCACTGTTCAGACCCCATAGGATACACAGTAGAGTAGAAGAGTGCTCTTTTCTCAAAAGCAGAGTGTGTTTCTTGTTAGGCGAGCTAGCGTTTGTTTCCCAGTCTTAAATGGAGTTGAATCACATGCAGTTTCTTCTCCTACGAGCAAGAGTTGTTTTCTGGTAATAAGAATCACTATTGCGCTCCCATTGTCATACAAAGGGCAAATAGCCCTGGCGTCTGTTCCCAGCATGTACAGTGTATTGGACTGAACAGGAGCTACTGTTCTTTTCAGTTTCCTAAGCAGAATTGAACTAGACATGGCAGTATTTGTATGAAGCACAGTTCTTTTGTTCTGAGCAAGCTCACTGTTCTGGCCCTATAGGAAACACAGTAGAGTAGATGAATGCTCTTTTCTCAAAAGCAGAGTGTGTTTTTTGTAAGGTGAGCTAGCGATTGTTTCCCAGTCCAAAATGGAGTTGAATCACATGCAGTTTTTGGTCCTACGACCAAGAGTTGTTTTCTGGTAAGGAAAGTAACTATTGCGCTCCCATTGTCATACACAGGGCAAATAGCTCTGGCATCTGTTCTCAGCATGTACAGTGTATTGTACTGAAGCGGAGCTACTGTTCTTTTCAGTTTCCTAAGCAGAATTGAACTAGATATGGCAGTATTTGTAGAAAGCACAGTTCTTTTGTTCTGAGCAAGCTCACTCTTCTGGCACTATAGTAAACACAGTAGAGTAGAAGAGTGCTCTTTTCTCAAAAGCAGCGTATGTTTCTTGTAAGGCAAGCTACCGTTTGTTTCCCAGTCCTAAATGGAGTTGAATCACATGCAGTTTTTGGTCCTACGAGCAAGAGTTATTTTCTGGTAAGGAAAGTCACTATTGCGCTCCCATTGCCATACACAGTGCAAATAGCACTCGCGTCTGTTCCCAGCAAGTACAGTGTATTGGACTGAAGTGGAGCTACTGTTCTTGTCAGTTTCCTAAGCAGAGTTGAACTAGATATGGCCCGTGTGTGTAGGAAGCACAGTTCTTTTGTTCTGAGCAAGCTCACTGTTCGGACACCATAGGAAACACAGTAGAGTAGAAGAGTGCTCTTTTCTCAAAAGCAGAGTGTGTTTCTTGTAAGGCGAGCTAGTGTTTGTTTCCCAGTCAGAAATGGAGTTGAATCCCATGCAGTTTCTGGTCCTACAAGCAAGAGTTGTTTTCTGGTAAGGAAAGTCACTATTGCGCTCCCATTGCCAACACAGTGCCAATAGCACTCGCGTCTGTTCCCAGCAAGTACAGTGTATTGGACTGAAGAGGAGCTACTGTTCTTGTCAGTTTCCTAAGCAGAGTTGAACTAGATATGGCCCGTGTGTGTAGGAAGCACAGTTCTTTTGTTCTGAGCAAGCTCACTATTCGGACCCCATAGGAAACACAGTAGAGTAGAAGACTGCTCTTTTCTCAAAAGCAGAGTGGGTTTCTTGTAAGGCGAGCTAGCGTTTGTTTCCCAGTCCTAAATGGACTTGAATCACATGCAGTTTTTGGTCCTACGAGCAAGAGTTGTTTTCTGGTAATAAAGTCACTGTTGCGCTCCCAATGCCATATACAGTGTAAATAGCACTCGCATCTGTTCCCAGCAAGTACAGTGTATTGGACTGAAGCGGAGCTACTGTTTTGTCAGTTTCCTAAGCAGAGTTGAACTAGATATGGCCCCTGTGTGTAGGAAGCACAGTTCTTTTGTTCTGAGCAAGCTCAATGTTCGGACCCCATAGGAAACACAGTAGAGTAGAAGTGTGCTCTTTTCTCAAAAGCAGAGTGTGTTTCTTGTAAGGCGATCTAGCGTTTGTTTCCCAGTCCTAAATGGAGTTGTATCACATGCAGTTTTTGGTCCTACGAGCAAGAGTTGTTTTCTGGTAATAAAGTCACTTTTGCACTCCCATTGCCATACACAGTGTAAATAGCACTCGCATCTATTCCCAGCAAGTACAGTGTATTGGACTGAAGCGGAGCTACTGTTCTTGTCAGTTTCCTAAGCAGGGTTGAACTAGATATGGCCCGTGTGTGTAGGAAGCCCAGTTCTTTTGTTCTGAGCAAGCTCACTGTTCGGACCCCATAGGATACACAGTCGATTATAAGAGTGCTCTTTTCTCAAAAGCAGAGTGTGTTTCTTGTTACGTGAGCTAGCGTTTGTTTCCCAGTCCTAAATGGAGTTGAATAACATGCAGTATCTTGTCCTACGAGCAAGAGTTGTTTTCTGGTAATAAGAGTCACTATTGCGCTCCCATTGTCATACAAAGGGCAAATAGCACTGGCGTCTCTTCCCAGAATGTTCAGTGTATTGCACTGAACAGGAGCTACTGTTATTTTCAGTTTCCTAAGCAGAATTGAACTAGATATGGCAGTATTTGTATGAAGCACAGTTCTTTTGCTCTGAGCAAGCTCACTGTTCTGGCCCTATAGGAAACACAGTAGAGTAGAAGAGTGCTCTTTTCTCAAAAGCAGAGTGTGTTTCTTTTAAGGCGAGCTGGCATTTGTTTCCCAGTCCTAAACGGAGTTGAATCACATGCAGTTTTTGGTCCTACGAGCAAGAGATGTTTTCTGGTAAGAAAAGTCACTATTGTGCTCCCATTTCCATACTCAGTGCAAATAGCTCTCGAGTCTGTTCCCAGCAAGTACAGTGTATTGGACTGAAGCAGAGCTACTGTTCTTGTCAGTTTCCTAAGCAGAGTTGTACTAGATATGGCACATGTGTGTAGGAAGCACAGTTCTTTTGTTCTGAGCAAGCTCACTGTTCGGACCCCATAGGAAACACATTAGAGTAGAAGAGTGCTCTTTTCTCAAAAGGAGAGTGTGTTTCTTGTAACGCGAGCTAGTGTTTGTTTTCCAGTCAGAAATGGAGTTGAAACCCATGCAGTTTCTGGTCCTACGAGCAAGAGTTGTTTTCTGGTAAGAAGAGTCACTATTGTGCTCCCATTGTCATACACAGGGCTAATAGCACTGGCGTCTGTTCCCAGCAAGTACAGTGCATTGGACTGAAGAGGAGCTACTGTTCTTGTCAGTTTCCTAAGCAGAGTATAACTAGATATGGCCCCTGTGTGTAGGAAGCACAGTTCTTTTGTTCTGAGCAAGGTCACTGTTCCGACCCCATAGAAAAGACATTAGAGTAGAAGAGTGCTCTTTTCTCAAAAGCAGAGTGTGTTCCTTATAAGGCCAACTAGTGTTTGTTTCCCAGTCAGAAATGGAGTTGAATCCCATGCAGTTTCTGGTCCTCTGAGCAAGAGGTGTTTTCTGATAAGAAGAGTCACTTTTGCGCTCCTATTGCCATACACAGTGCAAATAGCACTCGCGTCTGTTCCCAGCTAGTACAGTGTATTGGACTGAAAAGGAGCTACCGTTCTTGTCAGTTTCCTAAGCAGAGTTGAACTAGATATGGCCCGTGTGTGTAGGAAGCACAGTTCTTTTGTTCTGAGCAAGCTCACTCTTCGGACCCCATAGGAAACACAGTAGATTAGAAGAGTGCTCTTTTCTCAAAAGCAGAGTGTGTTTCTTGTAAGGCGAGCTAGTGTTTGTTTCCCAGTCAGAAATGGAGTTGAATCACATCCTGTTTTTGTTACTACGAGCAAGAGTTGTTTTCTGGTAAGGAAAGTCACTATTGCACTCCCATTGCCATACACAGTGCAAATAGCACTCGCGTCTGTTCCCAGGAAGTACAGTGTATTGGACTGAAACGGAGCTACTGTTCTTGTCAGTTTCCTAAGCAGAGATGAACTAGATATGGCCTGTGTGTGTAGGAAGCACAGTTCTTTTTTTCTGAGCAAGCTCACTGTTCATACCCCCTAGAAAACACAGTAGAGTAGAAGAGTGCTTTTTTCTCAAAAGCAGAGTGTGTTTTTTGTAAGGCGAGATAGCGTTTGTTTCCTAGTCCTAAATGTAGTTGAATCACATGCAGTTTTTGGTCCTACGACCAAGAGTTGTTTTCTGGTAAGGAAAGTCACTATTGCGCTCCCATTGCCATACACAGTGCAAATAGCACTCGCGTCTGTTCCCAGCAAGTACAGTGTATTGGACTGAAGAGGAGCTACTGTTCTTGTCAGTTTCCTAAGCAGAGTTGAACTAGATATGGCCCGTGTGTGTAGGAAGCACAGTTCTTTTGTTCTGAGCAAGCTCACTGTTCGGACACCATAGGAAACACAGTAGAGTAGAAGAGTGCTCTTTTCTCAAAAGCAGAGTGTGTTTCTTGTAAGGCAAGCTAGTGTTTGTTTCCCAGTCAGAAATGGAGTTGAATCCCATGCAGTTTCTGGTCCTAGGAGTAAGAGGTGTTCTCTGGTAAGGAAAGTCACTATTGCGCTCCCATTTCCATACACAGTACAAATAGCACTGGCGTCTGTTCCCAGCAAGTACAGTGTATTGGACTGAAGCGGAGCCACTGTTCTTGTCAGTTTCCTAAGCAGAGATGAACTAGATATGGCCCGTGTGTGTAGGAAGCACAGTTCTTTTGTTCTGAGCAAGCTCACTGTTCAGAGTCCCTAGGAAACACAGTAGAGTAGAAGAGTGCTCTTTTCTCAAAAGCAGAGTGTGTTTTTTGTAAGGCAAGCTAGCGTTTGTTTCCCAGTCCTAAATGGATTTGAATCACATGCAGTTTTTTGTCCTAAGAGCAAGAGGTGTTTTCTGGTAAGGAAAGTCACTATTGCGCTCCCATTTACATACACAGTGCAAATAGCACTCGCGTATGTTCCCAGCAAGTACAGTGTATTGGACTGAAGCGTAGCTACTGTTCTTGTCAGCTTCCTAAGCAGAGTTGAAGTAGATATGGCCCCTGTGTGTAGGAAGCACAGTTCTTTTGTTTGAGCAAGCTCACTATTCGGACCCCATAGGAAACACAGTAGAGTAGAAGAGTGCTCTTTTCTCAAAATCAGAGTGTCTTTCTTGTAAGGCGAGCTTGTGTTTGTTTCCCAGTCAGAAATGGAGTTGAATCCCATGCAGTTTCTGGTCCTATGAGCAACAGTTGTTTTCTGATAAGAAGAGACACTATTGTGCTCCTATTGCCATACACAGTGCAAATAGCACTCGCGTCTGTTCCCAGCAAGTACAGTGTATTGGACTGAAGCGTAGCTACTGTTCTTGTCAGTTTCCTAAGCAGAGTTGAACTAGATATGGCCCCTGTGTGTAGGAAGCACAGTTCTTTTGTTTGAGCAAGCTCACTATTCGGACCCCATAGGAAACACAGTAGAGTAGAAGAGTGCTCTTTTCTCAAAATCAGAGTGTCTTTCTTGTAAGGCAAGCTTGTGTTTGTTTCCCAGTCAGAAATGGAGTTGAATCCCATGCAGTTTCTGGTCCTATGAGCAACAGTTGTTTTCTGATAAGAAGAGACACTATTGTGCTCCTATTGCCATACACAGTGCAAATAGCACTCGCGTCTGTTCCCAGCAAGTACAGTGTATTGGACTGAAGCGTAGCTACTGTTCTTGTCAGTTTCCAAAGCAGAGTTGAACTACATATGGTCCGTGTGTGTAGGAAGCACAGTTCTTTTGTTCTGAGCAAGCTCACTGTTCGGACCCCATAGGATACACAGTCGAGTAGAAGAGTGCTCTTTTCTCAAAAGCAGATTGTGTTTCTTGTTAGGCGAGCTAGCGTTTGTTTCCCAATCCTAAATGGAGTTGAATCACATGCTGTTTCTTGTCCTACGAGCAAGAGTTGTTTTCTGGTAATAAGAGTCACCATTGCGCTCCCATTGTCATACACAGGGCAAATAGCACTGGCGTCTGTTCCCAGCATGTACAGTGTATTGGACTGAACAGGAGCTACTGTTCTTGTCAGTTTCCTAAGCAGAGTTGAACTAGATATGGTCCATGTGTGTAGGAAGCACAGTTCTTTTGTTCTGAGCAAATTCACTGTTCTGGCCCAATAGGAAACACACTAGAGTAGAAGAGTGCTCTTTTCTCAAAAGCAGAGTGTGTTTCTTGTAATGCGAGCTGGCATTTGTTTCCCAGTCCTAAATGGAGTTGAATCACATGCAGTTTTTGGTCCTACGACCAAGAGTTGTTTTCTGGTAAGGAAAGTCATTATTGTGCTCCCATTTCCATACACAGTGCAAATAGCACTTGCGACTGTTCCCAGCAATTACAGTGTATTAGACTGAAGCGGAGCTACTGTTCTTGTCAGTTTCCTAAGCAGAGTTGAACTAGATATGGCCCCTGTGTGTAGGAAGCACAGTTCTTTTGTTCGGAGCAAGCTCACTATTTGGACCCCACAGGAAACACAGTAGAGTAGAAGAGTGCTCTTTTCTCAAAATCAGAGAGTCTTTCTTGGAGGCGAGCTAGTGTTTGTTTCCCAGTCAGAAATGGAGTTGAATCCCATGCAGTTTCTTGTCCTATGAGTAAGAGTTGTTTTCTGATAAGAAGAGTCACTATTGTGCTCCTATTGCCATACACAGTGCACATAGCACTCGCGTCTGTTCCCAGCTAGTACAGTGTATTGGACTGAAGAGGAGCTACCGTTCTTGTCTGTTTCTTAAGCAGAGTTGAACTAGATATGGCCCGTGTGTGTAGGAAGCCCAGTTCTTTTGTTCTGAGCAAGCTCACTGTTCGGACCCCATAGGATACACAGTCGAGAAGAAGAATGCTCTTTTCTCAAAAGCAGAGGGTGTTTCTTGTAAGGCAAGGTAGCATTTGTTTCCCAGTCCTAAATGGAGTTGAGTCACATGCAGTGTTTGGTCCTCCGACCAAGAGTTGTTTTCTGGTAAGGAAAGTCACTATTGTGCTCCCATTTCCACACACAGTGCAAATAGCACTGGCGTCTGTTCCCAGCAATTACAGTGTATTGGACTGAAGCGGAGCTACTGTTCTTGTCAGTTTCCTAAGCAGAGTTGAACTAGATATGGCCCCTGTGTGTAGGAAGCACAGTTCTTTTGTTCTGAGCAAGCTCACTATTTGGACCCCATAGGAAACACAGTAGAGTAGAAGAGTGCTCTTTTCTCAAAATTAGAGAGTCTTTCTTGTAAGGCGAGCTAGTGTTTGTTTCCCAGTCAGAAATGGAGTTGAATCCCATGTAGTTTCTTGTCCTATGAGTAAGAGTTGTTTTCTGATAAGAAGAGTCACTATTGTGCTCCTATTGCCATACACAGGGCAAATAGCACTCGCGTCTGTTCCCAGCTAGTACACTGTATTGGACTGAAGAGGAGCTACCGTTCTTGTCAGTTTCCTAAGCAGAGTTGAACTAGATATGGGCCGTGTGTGTAGGAAGCACAGTTCTTTTGTTCTGAGCAAGCTCACTGTTCGGACCCCATAGGAAACACAGTAGAGTAGAAGACTGCTCTTTTCTCAAAAGCAGAGTGTGTTTCTTGTAAGGCGAGCTAGCGTTTGTTTCCAGTCCTAAATGGAGTTGAATCACATCCAGTTTTTGGTCCTACGAGCAAGAGTTGTTTTCTGGTAATAAAGTCACTATTGTGCTCCCATTGCCTTACACAGTGCAAATAGCACTCACATCTGTTCCCAGCAAGTACAGTGTATTGGACTGAAGTGGAGCTACTGTTCTTGTCAGTTTCCTAAGCAGAGTTGAACTAGATATGGCCCATGTGTGTAGGAAGCACAGTTCTTTTGTTCTGAGCAAGCTCACTGTTCGGACCCCATAGGAAACACAGTAAAGTAGAAGAGTGCTCTTTTCTCAAAAGCAGAGTGTGTTTCTTGTAAGGCGAGCTAGTGTTTGTTTCCCAGTTAGAAATGGAGTTGAATCCCATGCAGTTTCTGGTCCTACGAGCAAGAGTTGTTTTCTGGTAAAGAAAGTCACTATTGTGCTTCCATTTCCATACACAGTGCAAATAGCACTCGCGTCTGTTCCCAGCAAGTACAGTGTATTGGACTGAAACGTAGCTACTGTTCTTGTCAGTTTCCTAAGCAGAGTTGAACTAGATATGGCCCCTGTGTGTAGGAAGCACAGTTCTTTTGTTCTGAGCAAGTTCACTTTTCAGGCCCCTTAGGAAACACAGTAGAGTAGAAGAGTGCTCTTTTCTCAAAAGCAGAGTGTGTTTCTTGTAAGGCGAGCTAGCGTTTGTTTCCCAGTCATAAATGGAGTTGAATCACATGTAGTTTTTGGTCCTATGAGCAAGAGTTGTTTTCTGGTAATAAAGTCACTGTTGCGCTCCCATTGCCATACACAGTGTAAATAGCACTCGCATCTGTTCTCAGCAAGTACAGTGTATTGGACTGAAGAGGAGCTACTGTTCTTCTCAGTTTGCTAAGCAGAGTTGAACTAGATATGGCCCCTTTGTGTAGGAAGCACAGTTCTTTTGTTCTGAGAAAGCTCACTATTCGGACCCCATAGGAAACACAGCAGAGTAGAAGAGTGCTCTTTTCTCAAAAGCAGAGTGTGTTTCTTGTAAGGCGAGCTAGTGTTTGTTTCCCAGTCAGAAATGGAGTTGAATCCCATGCAGTTTCTCGTCCTACGAGCAAGAGGTGTTTTCTGGTAAGGAAAGTCACTATTGCGCTCCCATTTCCATACACAGTGCAAATAGCACTCGCATCTGTTCCCAGCAAGTACAGTGTATTAGACTGAAGCAGAGCTACTGTTCTTGTCAGTTTCCTAAGCAGAGATGAACTAGATAAGGCCCGTGTGTGTAGGAAGCACAGTACTATTGTTCTGAGCAAGCTCACTGTTCAGACCCCATAGGAAACACAGTAGAGTAGAAGACTGCTCTTTTCTCAAAAGCAGAGTGTGTTTCTTGTAAGGCGAGCTAGCGTTTGTTTCCCAGTCCTAAATGGAGTTGAATCACATGCAGTTTCTTGTCCTACGAGCAAGAGTTGTTTTCTGGTAAGAAGAGTCACTATTGCGCTCCCATTGTCATACACAGGGCAAATAGCACTGGCGTCTGTTCCCAGCATGTACAGTGTATTGGACTGAATAGGATCTACTGTTCTTGTCAGTTTCCTAAGCAGAATTGAACTAGATATGGCCGTATTTGTAAGAAGCACAGTTCTTTTGTTCTGAGCAAACTCACTGCTCTGGCCCTATAGGAGACACAGTAGAGTAGAAGAGTGCTCTTTTCTAAAAAGCAGAGTGTGTTTCTTGTAAGGCGAGCTAGCGTTTGCTTACCAGTCCTAAATGGAGTTGAATCACATGCAATTTTTGTACCTATGTGCAAGAGTTGTTTTCTGGTAAGTAAAGTCACTATTGCGCTCCCATTTCCATACACAGTGCAAATAGCACTCGCATCTTTTCCCAGGAAGTACAGTGTATTGGACTGAAGCGGAGCTGCTGTTCTTGTCAGTTTGCTAAGCAGAGTTGAACTAGATATGGCCCCTGTGTGTAGGAAGCACAGTTCTTTTTTTCTGAGCAAGCTCAATGTTCGGACCCCATATGAACCACAGTAAAATAGAAGACTGCTCTTTTCTCAAAAGCACAGTGTGTTTCTTGTAAGGCGAGCTAGCGTTTGTTTCCCAGTCCTAAATGGAGTTGAATCTCATGCAGTTTTTGGTCCTATGAGCAAGAGTTGTTTTCTGGTAAGGAAAGTCACTATTGCGCTCCCTTTGCCATACACAGTGCAAATAGCACTCGCGTCTGTTCTCAGCAAGTACAGTGTATTGGACTGAAGAGGAGCTACTGTTATTGTCAATTTCCTAAGCAGAGTTGAACTAGATATGTCCCGTGTGTGTAGGAAGCACAGTTCTTTTGTTCTGAGTAAGCTCAATGTTCGGACCCCATATGAACCACAGTAGAATAGAAGACTGCTCCTTTTTCTCAAAAGCAGAGTTTGTTTCTTGTAAGGCGAGCTAGAGTTTGTTTCCCAGTCCTAAATGGAGTTGAATCACATGCAGTTTCTTGTCCTACGAGCAAGAGTTGTTTTCTGGTAAAAAGAGTCACTATTGTGCTCCAATTGCCATACACAGTGTAAATAGCACTCGCGTCTCTTCCCAGCAAGTACAGTGTATTGGACTGAATAGGCGCTACTGTTCTTGTCAGTTTCCTAAGCAGAGTTGAACTAGATATGGCCCCTGTGTGTAGGAAGCACAGTTCTTTTTTTCTGAGCAAGCTCACTGTTCAGACCCCATAGGATACACAGTAGAGTAGAAGAGTGCTCTTTTCTCAAAAGCAGAGTGTGTTTCTTGTTAGGCGAGCTAGCGTTTGTTTCCCAGTCTTAAATGGAGTTGAATCACATGCAGTTTCTTCTCCTACGAGCAAGAGTTGTTTTCTGGTAATAAGAATCACTATTGCGCTCCCATTGTCATACAAAGGGCAAATAGCCCTGGCGTCTGTTCCCAGCATGTACAGTGTATTGGACTGAACAGGAGCTACTGTTCTTTTCAGTTTCCTAAGCAGAATTGAACTAGACATGGCAGTATTTGTATGAAGCACAGTTCTTTTGTTCTGAGCAAGCTCACTGTTCTGGCCCTATAGGAAACACAGTAGAGTAGATGAATGCTCTTTTCTCAAAAGCAGAGTGTGTTTTTTGTAAGGCGAGCTAGCGATTGTTTCCCAGTCCAAAATGGAGTTGAATCACATGCAGTTTTTGGTCCTACGACCAAGAGTTGTTTTCTGGTAAGGAAAGTAACTATTGCGCTCCCATTGTCATACACAGGGCAAATAGCTCTGGCATCTGTTCTCAGCATGTACAGTGTATTGTACTGAAGCGGAGCTACTGTTCTTTTCAGTTTCCTAAGCAGAATTGAACTAGATATGGCAGTATTTGTAGAAAGCACAGTTCTTTTGTTCTGAGCAAGCTCACTCTTCTGGCACTATAGTAAACACAGTAGAGTAGAAGAGTGCTCTTTTCTCAAAAGCAGCGTATGTTTCTTGTAAGGCAAGCTACCGTTTGTTTCCCAGTCCTAAATGGAGTTGAATCACATGCAGTTTTTGGTCCTACGAGCAAGAGTTATTTTCTGGTAAGGAAAGTCACTATTGCGCTCCCATTGCCATACACAGTGCAAATAGCACTCGCGTCTGTTCCCAGCAAGTACAGTGTATTGGACTGAAGTGGAGCTACTGTTCTTGTCAGTTTCCTAAGCAGAGTTGAACTAGATATGGCCCGTGTGTGTAGGAAGCACAGTTCTTTTGTTCTGAGCAAGCTCACTGTTCGGACACCATAGGAAACACAGTAGAGTAGAAGAGTGCTCTTTTCTCAAAAGCAGAGTGTGTTTCTTGTAAGGCGAGCTAGTGTTTGTTTCCCAGTCAGAAATGGAGTTGAATCCCATGCAGTTTCTGGTCCTACAAGCAAGAGTTGTTTTCTGGTAAGGAAAGTCACTATTGCGCTCCCATTGCCAACACAGTGCCAATAGCACTCGCGTCTGTTCCCAGCAAGTACAGTGTATTGGACTGAAGAGGAGCTACTGTTCTTGTCAGTTTCCTAAGCAGAGTTGAACTAGATATGGCCCGTGTGTGTAGGAAGCACAGTTCTTTTGTTCTGAGCAAGCTCACTATTCGGACCCCATAGGAAACACAGTAGAGTAGAAGACTGCTCTTTTCTCAAAAGCAGAGTGGGTTTCTTGTAAGGCGAGCTAGCGTTTGTTTCCCAGTCCTAAATGGACTTGAATCACATGCAGTTTTTGGTCCTACGAGCAAGAGTTGTTTTCTGGTAATAAAGTCACTGTTGCGCTCCCAATGCCATATACAGTGTAAATAGCACTCGCATCTGTTCCCAGCAAGTACAGTGTATTGGACTGAAGCGGAGCTACTGTTTTGTCAGTTTCCTAAGCAGAGTTGAACTAGATATGGCCCCTGTGTGTAGGAAGCACAGTTCTTTTGTTCTGAGCAAGCTCAATGTTCGGACCCCATAGGAAACACAGTAGAGTAGAAGTGTGCTCTTTTCTCAAAAGCAGAGTGTGTTTCTTGTAAGGCGATCTAGCGTTTGTTTCCCAGTCCTAAATGGAGTTGTATCACATGCAGTTTTTGGTCCTACGAGCAAGAGTTGTTTTCTGGTAATAAAGTCACTTTTGCACTCCCATTGCCATACACAGTGTAAATAGCACTCGCATCTATTCCCAGCAAGTACAGTGTATTGGACTGAAGCGGAGCTACTGTTCTTGTCAGTTTCCTAAGCAGGGTTGAACTAGATATGGCCCGTGTGTGTAGGAAGCCCAGTTCTTTTGTTCTGAGCAAGCTCACTGTTCGGACCCCATAGGATACACAGTCGATTATAAGAGTGCTCTTTTCTCAAAAGCAGAGTGTGTTTCTTGTTACGTGAGCTAGCGTTTGTTTCCCAGTCCTAAATGGAGTTGAATAACATGCAGTATCTTGTCCTACGAGCAAGAGTTGTTTTCTGGTAATAAGAGTCACTATTGCGCTCCCATTGTCATACAAAGGGCAAATAGCACTGGCGTCTCTTCCCAGAATGTTCAGTGTATTGCACTGAACAGGAGCTACTGTTATTTTCAGTTTCCTAAGCAGAATTGAACTAGATATGGCAGTATTTGTATGAAGCACAGTTCTTTTGCTCTGAGCAAGCTCACTGTTCTGGCCCTATAGGAAACACAGTAGAGTAGAAGAGTGCTCTTTTCTCAAAAGCAGAGTGTGTTTCTTTTAAGGCGAGCTGGCATTTGTTTCCCAGTCCTAAACGGAGTTGAATCACATGCAGTTTTTGGTCCTACGAGCAAGAGATGTTTTCTGGTAAGAAAAGTCACTATTGTGCTCCCATTTCCATACTCAGTGCAAATAGCTCTCGAGTCTGTTCCCAGCAAGTACAGTGTATTGGACTGAAGCAGAGCTACTGTTCTTGTCAGTTTCCTAAGCAGAGTTGTACTAGATATGGCACATGTGTGTAGGAAGCACAGTTCTTTTGTTCTGAGCAAGCTCACTGTTCGGACCCCATAGGAAACACATTAGAGTAGAAGAGTGCTCTTTTCTCAAAAGGAGAGTGTGTTTCTTGTAACGCGAGCTAGTGTTTGTTTTCCAGTCAGAAATGGAGTTGAAACCCATGCAGTTTCTGGTCCTACGAGCAAGAGTTGTTTTCTGGTAAGAAGAGTCACTATTGTGCTCCCATTGTCATACACAGGGCTAATAGCACTGGCGTCTGTTCCCAGCAAGTACAGTGCATTGGACTGAAGAGGAGCTACTGTTCTTGTCAGTTTCCTAAGCAGAGTATAACTAGATATGGCCCCTGTGTGTAGGAAGCACAGTTCTTTTGTTCTGAGCAAGGTCACTGTTCCGACCCCATAGAAAAGACATTAGAGTAGAAGAGTGCTCTTTTCTCAAAAGCAGAGTGTGTTCCTTATAAGGCCAACTAGTGTTTGTTTCCCAGTCAGAAATGGAGTTGAATCCCATGCAGTTTCTGGTCCTCTGAGCAAGAGGTGTTTTCTGATAAGAAGAGTCACTTTTGCGCTCCTATTGCCATACACAGTGCAAATAGCACTCGCGTCTGTTCCCAGCTAGTACAGTGTATTGGACTGAAAAGGAGCTACCGTTCTTGTCAGTTTCCTAAGCAGAGTTGAACTAGATATGGCCCGTGTGTGTAGGAAGCACAGTTCTTTTGTTCTGAGCAAGCTCACTCTTCGGACCCCATAGGAAAGACAGTAGAGTAGAAGAGTGCTCTTTTCTCAAAAGCAGAGTGTGTTTCTTGTTAGGCGAGCTACCGTTTGTTTCCCAGTCCTAAATGGAGTTGAATCACATGCAGTTTTTGGTCCTACGAGCAAGAGTTATTTTCTGGTAAGGAAAGTCACTATTGCGCTCCCATTGCCATACACAGTGCAAATAGCACTCGCTTCTGTTCCCAGCAAGTACAGTGTATTGGACTGAAGAGGAGCTACTGTTCTTGTCAGTTTCCTAAGCAGAGTTGAACTAGATATGGCCCGTGTGTGTAGGAAGCACAGTTCTTTTGTTCTGAGCAAGCTCAATGTTCGGACCCCATAGGAAACACAGAAGAGTAGAAGACTGCTCTTTTCTCAAAAGCAGAGTGTGTTTCTTGTAAGGCGAGCTAGCGTTTGTTTCCCAGTCCTAAATGGAGTTTAATCACATGCAGTTTTTGTTCCTATGAGCAAGAGTTGTTTTCTGTTAATAAAGTCACTGTTGTGCTCCAATTGCCATACACAGTGTAAATAGCACTCGCGTCTCTTCCCAGCAAGTACAGTGTATTGGACTGAATAGGCGCTACTGTTCTTGTCAGTTTCCTAAGCAGAGTTGAACTAGATATGGCCCCTGTGTGTAGGAAGCACAGTTCTTTTTTTCTGAGCAAGCTCACTGTTCAGACCCCATAGGATACACAGTAGAGTAGAAGAGTGCTCTTTTCTCAAAAGCAGAGTGTGTTTCTTGTTAGGCGAGCTAGCGTTTGTTTCCCAGTCTTAAATGGAGTTGAATCACATGCAGTTTCTTCTCCTACGAGCAAGAGTTGTTTTCTGGTAATAAGAATCACTATTGCGCTCCCATTGTCATACAAAGGGCAAATAGCCATGGCGTCTGTTCCCAGCATGTACAGTGTATTGGACTGAACAGGAGCTACTGTTCTTTTCAGTTTCCTAAGCAGAATTGAACTAGACATGGCAGTATTTGTATGAAGCACAGTTCTTTTGTTCTGAGCAAGCTCACTGTTCTGGCCCTATAGGAAACACAGTAGAGTAGATGAATGCTCTTTTCTCAAAAGCAGAGTGTGTTTTTTGTAAGGCGAGCTAGCGATTGTTTCCCAGTCCAAAATGGAGTTGAATCACATGCAGTTTTTGGTCCTATGACCAAGAGTTGTTTTCTGGTAAGGAAAGTAACTATTGCGCTCCCATTGTCATACACAGGGCAAATAGCTCTGGCATCTGTTCTCAGCATGTACAGTGTATTGTACTGAAGCTGAGCTACTGTTCTTTTCAGTTTCCTAAGCAGAATTGAACTAGATATGGCAGTATTTGTAGGAAGCACAGTTCTTTTGTTCTGAGCAAGCTCACTCTTCTGGCACTATAGTAAACACAGTAGAGTAGAAGAGTGCTCTTTTCTCAAAAGCAGCGTATGTTTCTTGTAAGGCAAGCTACCGTTTGTTTCCCAGTCCTAAATGGAGTTGAATCACATGCAGTTTTTGGTCCTACGAGCAAGAGTTATTTTCTGGTAAGGAAAGTCACTATTGCGCTCCCATTGCCATACACAGTGCAAATAGCACTCGCGTCTGTTCCCAGCAAGTACAGTGTATTGGACTGAAGTGGAGCTACTGTTCTTGTCAGTTTCCTAAGCAGAGTTGAACTAGATATGGCCCGTGTGTGTAGGAAGCACAGTTCTTTTGTTCTGAGCAAGCTCACTGTTCGGACACCATAGGAAACACAGTAGAGTAGAAGAGTGCTCTTTTCTCAAAAGCAGAGTGTGTTTCTTGTAAGGCGAGCTAGTGTTTGTTTCCCAGTCAGAAATGGAGTTGAATCCCATGCAGTTTCTGGTCCTAGGAGCAAGAGGTGTTCTCTGGTAAGGAAAGTCACTATTGCGCTCCCATTTCCATACACAGTACAAATAGCACTGGCGTCTGTTCCCAGCAAGTACAGTGTATTGGACTGAAGCGGAGCCACTGTTCTTGTCAGTTTCCTAAGCAGAGATGAACTAGATATGGCCCGTGTGTGTAGGAAGCACAGTTCTTTTGTTCTGAGCAAGCTCACTGTTCAGACTCCCTAGGAAACACAGTAGAGTAGAAGAGTGCTCTTTTCTCAAAAGCAGAGTGTGTTTTTTGTAAGGCGAGCTAGCGTTTGTTTCCCAGTCCTAAATGGATTTGAATCACATGCAGTTTTTTGTCCTACGAGCAAGAGGTGTTTTCTGGTAAGGAAAGTCACTATTGTGCTCCCATTGTCATACAAAGGGCAAATAGCCCTGGCGTCTGTTCCCACCAAGTACAGTGTATTGGACTGAAGCGGAGCTACTGTTCTTGTCAGTTTCCTAAGCAGAGATGAACTAGATAAAGCCCGTGTGTGTAGGAAGCACAGTACTTTTGTTCTGAGCAAGCTCACTTTTCAGTCCCCCTAGAAAACACAGTGGAGTAGAAGAGTGCTCCTTTCTCAAAAGCAGAGTGTGTTTTTTGTAAGGCGAGATAGCGTTTGTTTCCCAGTCCTAAATGGAGTTGAATCACATGCAGTTTCTTGTCCTACGACCAAGAGTTGTTTTCTGGTAAGGAAAGTCACTATTGCGCTCCCATTTACATACACAGTGCAAATAGCACTCGCGTCTGTTCCCAGCAAGTACAGTGTATTGGACTGAAGCGTAGCTACTGTTCTTGTCAGTTTCCTAAGCAGAGTTGAACTAGATATGGCCCCTGTGTGTAGGAAGCACAGATCTTTTGTTCTGAGCAAGCTCACTATTCGGACCCCATAGGAAAAAGAGTAAAGTAGAAGAGTGCTCTTTTCTCAGAATCAGAGTGTCTTTCTTGTAAGGCGAGCTAGTGTTTGTTTCCCAGTCAGAAATGGAGTTGAATCCCATGAAGTTTCTGGTCCTATGAGCAAGAGTTGTTTTCTGATAAGAAGGGTCACTATTGTGCTCCTATTGCCATACACAGTGCAAATAGCACTCGCCTCTGTTCCCAGCAAGTACAGTGTATTGGACTGAAGAGGAGCTACTGTTCCTGTCAGTTTCCTAAGCAGAGTTGAACTACATATGGTCCGTGTGTGCAGGAAGCACAGTTCTTTTGTTCTGAGCAAGCTCACTGTTCGGACCCCATAGGAAACACAGTAGTGTAGACGAGTGCTCTTTTCTCAAAAGCAGAGTGTGTTTCTTGTAAGGCGAGCTTGCATTTGTTTCCCGTCCTAAATGGAGCTGAATCACATGCAGTTTCTGGTCCTACGAGCAAGAGTTGTTTTCTTGTAACGAAAGTCACTATTGCGCTCCCATTGCCATACACAGTGCAAATAGCACTCGCGTCTGTTCCCAGCAAGTACAGTGTATTGGACTGAAGAGGAGCTACTGTTCTTGTCAGTTTCCTAAGCAGAGTTGAACTAGATATGGCCCGTGTGTGTAGGAAGCACAGTTCTTTTGTTCTGAGCAAGCTCAATGTTCGGACCCTATAGGAAACACATTAGAGTAGAAGACTGCTCTTTTCTCAAAAGCAGAGTGTGTTTCTTGGAAGGCGAGCTAGCGTTTGTTTCCCAGTCCTAAATGGATTTGAATCACATGCAGTTTTTTGTCCTACGAGCAAGAGGTGTTTTCTGGTAAGGAAAGTCACTATTGTGCTCCCATTGTCATACAAAGGGCAAATAGCCCTGGCGTCTGTTCCCACCAAGTACAGTGTATTGGACTGAAGCGGAGCTACTGTTCTTGTCAGTTTCCTAAGCAGAGATGAACTAGATAAAGCCCGTGTGTGTAGGAAGCACAGTACTTTTGTTCTGAGCAAGCTCACTTTTCAGTCCCCCTAGAAAACACAGTGGAGTAGAAGAGTGCTCCTTTCTCAAAAGCAGAGTGTGTTTTTTGTAAGGCGAGATAGCGTTTGTTTCCCAGTCCTAAATGGAGTTGAATCACATGCAGTTTCTTGTCCTACGACCAAGAGTTGTTTTCTGGTAAGGAAAGTCACTATTGCGCTCCCATTTACATACACAGTGCAAATAGCACTCGCGTCTGTTCCCAGCAAGTACAGTGTATTGGACTGAAGCGTAGCTACTGTTCTTGTCAGTTTCCTAAGCAGAGTTGAACTAGATATGGCCCCTGTGTGTAGGAAGCACAGATCTTTTGTTCTGAGCAAGCTCACTATTCGGACCCCATAGGAAAAAGAGTAAAGTAGAAGAGTGCTCTTTTCTCAGAATCAGAGTGTCTTTCTTGTAAGGCGAGCTAGTGTTTGTTTCCCAGTCAGAAATGGAGTTGAATCCCATGAAGTTTCTGGTCCTATGAGCAAGAGTTGTTTTCTGATAAGAAGGGTCACTATTGTGCTCCTATTGCCATACACAGTGCAAATAGCACTCGCCTCTGTTCCCAGCAAGTACAGTGTATTGGACTGAAGAGGAGCTACTGTTCCTGTCAGTTTCCTAAGCAGAGTTGAACTACATATGGTCCGTGTGTGCAGGAAGCACAGTTCTTTTGTTCTGAGCAAGCTCACTGTTCGGACCCCATAGGAAACACAGTAGTGTAGACGAGTGCTCTTTTCTCAAAAGCAGAGTGTGTTTCTTGTAAGGCGAGCTTGCATTTGTTTCCCGTCCTAAATGGAGCTGAATCACATGCAGTTTCTGGTCCTACGAGCAAGAGTTGTTTTCTTGTAACGAAAGTCACTATTGCGCTCCCATTGCCATACACAGTGCAAATAGCACTCGCGTCTGTTCCCAGCAAGTACAGTGTATTGGACTGAAGAGGAGCTACTGTTCTTGTCAGTTTCCTAAGCAGAGTTGAACTAGATATGGCCCGTGTGTGTAGGAAGCACAGTTCTTTTGTTCTGAGCAAGCTCAATGTTCGGACCCTATAGGAAACACATTAGAGTAGAAGACTGCTCTTTTCTCAAAAGCAGAGTGTGTTTCTTGGAAGGCGAGCTAGCGTTTGTTTCCCAGTCCTAAATGGAGTTGAATCACATGCAGTTTTTGTTCATATGAGCAAGAGTTGTTTTCTGGTAAGAAGAGTCACTATTGTGCTCCCATTGTCATACAAAGGGCAAATAGCCCTGGCGTCTGTTCCCACCAAGTACAGTGTATTGGACTGAAGCGGAGCTACTGTTCTTGTCAGTTTCCTAAGCAGAGATGAACTAGATAAGGCCCGTGTGTGTAGGAAGCACAGTACTTTTGTTCTGAGCAAGCTCACTTTTCAGTCCCCCTAGAAAACACAGTAGAGTAGAAGAGTGCTCCTTTCTCAAAAGCAGAGTGTGTTTTTTGTAAGGCGAGATAGCGTTTGTTTCCCAGTCCTAAATGGAGTTGAATCACATGCAGTTTCTTGCCTACGACCAAGAGTTGTTTTCTGGTAAGGAAAGTCACTATTGCGCTCCCATTTACATACACAGTGCAAATAGCACTCGCGTCTGTTCCCAGCAAGTACAGTGTATTGGACTGAAGCGTAGCTACTGTTCTTGTCAGTTTCCTAAGCAGAGTTGAACTAGATATGGCCCCTGTGTGTAGGAAGCACAGATCTTTTGTTCTGAGCAAGCTCACTATTCGGACCCCATAGGAAAAAGAGTAAAGTAGAAGAGTGCTCTTTTCTCAAAATCAGAGTGTCTTTCTTGTAAGGCGAGCTAGTGTTTGTTTCCCAGTCAGAAATGGAGTTGAATCCCATGAAGTTTCTGGTCCTATGAGCAAGAGTTGTTTTCTGATAAGAAGGGTCACTATTGTGCTCCTATTGCCATGCACAGTGCAAATAGCACTCGCCTCTGTTCCCAGCAAGTACAGTGTATTGGACTGAAGAGGAGCTACTGTTCTTGTCAGTTTCCTAAGCAGAGTTGAACTACATATGGTCCGTGTGTGTAGGAAGCACAGTTCTTTTGTTCTGAGCAAGCTCACTGTTCGGACCCCATAGGAAACACAGTAGTGTAGACGAGTGCTCTTTTCTCAAAAGCAGAGTGTGTTTCTTGTAAGGCGAGCTTGCATTTGTTTCCCGTCCTAAATGGAGCTGAATCACATGCAGTTTCTGGTCCTACGAGCAAGAGTTGTTTTCTTGTAACGAAAGTCACTATTGCGCTCCCATTGCCATACACAGTGCAAATAGCACTCGCGTCTTTTCCCAGCAAGTACAGTGTATTGGACTGAAGAGGAGCTACTGTTCTTGTCAGTTTCCTAAGCAGAGTTGAACTAGATATGGCCCGTGTGTGTAGGAAGCACAGTTCTTTTGTTCTGAGCAAGCTCAATGTTCGGACCCTATAGGAAACACATTAGAGTAGAAGACTGCTCTTTTCTCAAAAGCAGAGAGTGTGTTTCTTGTAAGGCGAGCTAGCGTTTGTTTTCCAGTCCTAAATGGAGTTGAATCACATGCAGTTTTTGTTCATATGAGCAAGAGTTGTTTTCTGGTAAGAAGAGTCACTATTGTGCTCCCATTGTCATACACAGGGCTAATAGCACTGGCGTCTGTTCCCAGCAAGTACAGTGCATTGGACTGAAGAGGAGCTACTGTTCTTGTCAGTTTCCTAAGCAGAGTATAACTAGAAATGGCCCCTGTGTGTAGGAAGCACAGTTCTTTTGTTCTGAGCAAGGTCACTGTTCCGACCCCATAGAAAAGACATTAGAGTAGAAGAGTGCTCTATTCTCAAAAGCAGAGTGTGTTCTTTATAAGGCCAGCTAGTGTTTGTTTCCCAGTCAGAAATGGAGTTGAATCCCATGCAGTTTCTGGTCCTCTGAGCAAGAGGTGTTTTCTGATAAGAAGAGTCACTTTTGCGCTCCTATTGCCATACACAGTGCAAATAGCACTCGCGTCTGTTCCCAGCTAGTACAGTGTATTGGACTGAAAAGGAGCTACCGTTCTTGTCAGTTTCCTAAGCAGAGTTGAACTAGATATGGCCCGTGTGTGTAGGAAGCACAGTTCTTTTGTTCTGAGCAAGCTCACTCTTCGGACACCATAGGAAACACAGTAGAGTAGAAGAGTGCTCTTTTCTCAAAAGCAGAGTGTGTTTCTTGTAAGGCGAGCTAGTGTTTGTTTCCCAGTCAGAAATGGAGTTGAATCACATCCTGTTTTTGGTACTACGAGCAAGAGTTGTTTTCTGGTAAGGAAAGTCACTATTGCACTCCCATTGCCATACACAGTGCAAATAGCACTCGCGTCTGTTCCCAGGAAGTACAGTGTATTGGACTGAAACGGAGCTACTGTTCTTGTCAGTTTCCTAAGCAGAGATGAACTAGATATGGCCCGTGTGTGTAGGAAGCACAGTTCTTTTTTTCTGAGCAAGCTCACTGTTCATACCCCCTAGAAAACACAGGAGAGTAGAAGAGTGCTTTTTTCTCAAAAGCAGAGTGTGTTTTTTGTAAGGCGAGATAGCGTTTGTTTCCTAGTCCTAAATGTAGTTGAATCACATGCAGTTTTTGGTCCTACGACCAAGAGTTGTTTTCTGGTAAGGAAAGTCACTATTGCGCTCCCATTTACATACACAGTGCAAATAGCACTCATGTCTGTTCCCAGCAAGTACAGTGTATTGGACTGAAGCGTAGCTACTGTTCTTGTCAGTTTCCTAAGCAGAGTTGAACTAGATATGGCCCCTGTGTGTAGGAAGCACAGTTCTTTTGTTTGAGCAAGCTCACTATTCGGACCCCATAGGAAACACAGTAGAGTAGAAGAGTGCTCTTTTCTCAAAATCAGAGTGTCTTTCTTGTAAGGCGAGCTTGTGTTTGTTTCCCAGTCAGAAATGGAGTTGAATCCCATGCAGTTTCTGGTCCTATGAGCAACAGTTGTTTTCTGATAAGAAGAGACACTATTGTGCTCCTATTGCCATACACAGTGCAAATAGCACTCGCGTCTGTTCCCAGCAAGTACAGTGTATTGGACTGAAGCGTAGCTACTGTTCTTGTCAGTTTCCTAAGCAGAGATGAACTAGATATGGCCCGTGTGTGTAGGAAGCACAGTTCTTTTTTTCTGAGCAAGCTCACTGTTCATACCCCCTAGAAAACACAGGAGAGTAGAAGAGTGCTTTTTTCTCAAAAGCAGAGTGTGTTTTTTGTAAGGCGAGATAGCGTTTGTTTCCTAGTCCTAAATGTAGTTGAATCACATGCAGTTTTTGGTCCTATGACCAAGAGTTGTTTTCTGGTAAGGAAAGTCACTATTGCGCTCCCATTTACATACACAGTGCAAATAGCACTCATGTCTGTTCCCAGCAAGTACAGTGTATTGGACTGAAGCGTAGCTACTGTTCTTGTCAGTTTCCTAAGCAGAGTTGAACTAGATATGGCCCCTGTGTGTAGGAAGCACAGTTCTTTTGTTTGAGCAAGCTCACTATTCGGACCCCATAGGAAACACAGTAGAGTAGAAGAGTGCTCTTTTCTCAAAATCAGAGTGTCTTTCTTGTAAGGCGAGCTTGTGTTTGTTTCCCAGTCAGAAATGGAGTTGAATCCCATGCAGTTTCTGGTCCTATGAGCAACAGTTGTTTTCTGATAAGAAGAGACACTATTGTGCTCCTATTGCCATACACAGTGCAAATAGCACTCGCGTCTGTTCCCAGCAAGTACAGTGTATTGGACTGAAGCGTAGCTACTGTTCTTGTCAGTTTCCTAAGCAGAGTTGAACTAGATATGGCCCCTGTGTGTAGGAAGCACAGTTCTTTTGTTTGAGCAAGCTCACTATTCGGACCCCATAGGAAACACAGTAGAGTAGAAGAGTGCTCTTTTCTCAAAATCAGAGTGTCTTTCTTGTAAGGCAAGCTTGTGTTTGTTTCCCAGTCAGAAATGGAGTTGAATCCCATGCTGTTTCTTGTCCTACGAGCAAGAGTTGTTTTCTGGTAATAAGAGTCACCATTGCGCTCCCATTGTCATACACAGGGCAAATAGCACTGGCGTCTGTTCCCAGCATGTACAGTGTATTGGACTGAACAGGAGCTACTGTTCTTGTCAGTTTCCTAAGCAGAGTTGAACTAGATATGGTCCATGTGTGTAGGTAGCACAGTTCTTTTGTTCTGAGCAAATTCACTGTTCTGGCCCAATAGGAAACACACTAGAGTAGAAGAGTGCTCTTTTCTCAAAAGCAGAGTGTGTTTCTTGTAATGCGAGCTGGCATTTGTTTCCCAGTCCTAAATGGAGTTGAATCACATGCAGTTTTTGGTCCTACGACCAAGAGTTGTTTTCTGGTAAGGAAAGTCATTATTGTGCTCCCATTTCCATACACAGTGCAAATAGCACTTGCGACTGTTCCCAGCAATTACAGTGTATTAGACTGAAGCGGAGCTACTGTTCTTGTCAGTTTCCTAAGCAGAGTTGAACTAGATATGGCCCCTGTGTGTAGGAAGCACAGTTCTTTTGTTCGGAGCAAGCTCACTATTTGGACCCCACAGGAAACACAGTACAGTAGAAGAGTGCTCTTTTCTCAAAATCAGAGAGTCTTTCTTGTAAGGCGAGCTAGTGTTTGTTTCCCAGTCAGAAATGGAGTTGAATCCCATGCAGTTTCTTGTCCTATGAGTAAGAGTTGTTTTCTGATAAGAAGAGTCACTATTGTGCTCCTATTGCCATACACAGTGCAAATAGCACTCGCGTCTGTTCCCAGCTAGTACAGTGTATTGGACTGAAGAGGAGCTACCGTTCTTGTCTGTTTCTTAAGCAGAGTTGAACTAGATATGGCCCGTGTGTGTAGGAAGCCCAGTTCTTTTGTTCTGAGCAAGCTCACTGTTCGGACCCCATAGGATACACAGTCGAGAAGAAGAATGCTCTTTTCTCAAAAGCAGAGGGTGTTTCTTGTAAGGCAAGGTAGCATTTGTTTCCCATTCCTAAATGGAGTTGAATCACATGCAGTGTTTGGTCCTCCGACCAAGAGTTGTTTTCTGGTAAGGAAAGTCACTATTGTGCTCCCATTTCCACAAACAGTGCAAATAGCACTCGCGTCTGTTCCCAGCAATTACAGTGTATTGGACTGAAGCGGAGCTACTGTTCTTGTCAGTTTCCTAAGCAGAGTTGAACTAGATATGGCCCCTGTGTGTAGGAAGCACAGTTCTTTTGTTCTGAGCAAGCTCACTATTTGGACCCCATAGGAAACACAGTAGAGTAGAAGAGTGCTCTTTTCTCAAAATTAGAGAGTCTTTCTTGTAAGGCGAGCTAGTGTTTGTTTCCCAGTCAGAAATGGAGTTGAATCCCATGTAGTTACTTGTCCTATGAGTAAGAGTTGTTTTCTGATAAGAAGAGTCACTATTGTGCTCCTATTGCCATACACAGGGCAAAAAGCACTCGCGTCTGTTCCCAGCTAGAACACTGTATTGGACTGAAGAGGAGCTACCGTTCTTGTCAGTTTCCTAAGCAGAGTTGAACTAGATATGGGCCGTGTGTGTAGGAAGCACAGTTCTTTTGTTCTGAGCAAGCTCACTGTTCGGACCCCATAGGAAACACAGTAGAGTAGAAGACTGCTCTTTTCTCAAAAGTAGAGTGTGTTTCTTGTAAGGCGAGCTAGCGTTTGTTTCCAGTCCTAAATGGAGTTGAATCACATCCAGTTTTTGGTCCTACGAGCAAGAGTTGTTTTCTGGTAATAAAGTCACTATTGTGCTCCCATTGCCTTACACAGTGCAAATAGCACTCACATCTGTTCCCAGCAAGTACAGTGTATTGGACTGAAGTGGAGCTACTGTTCTTGTCAGTTTCCTAAGCAGAGTTGAACTAGATATGGCCCATGTGTGTAGGAAGCACAGTTCTTTTGTTCTGAGCAAGCTCACTGTTCGGACCCCATAGGAAACACAGTAAAGTAGAAGAGTGCTCTTTTCTCAAAAGCAGAGTGTGTTTCTTGTAAGGCGAGCTAGTGTTTGTTTCCCAGTTAGAAATGGAGTTGAATCCCATGCAGTTTCTGGTCCTACGAGCAAGAGTTGTTTTCTGGTAAAGAAAGTCACTATTGTGCTCCCATTTCCATACACAGTGCAAATAGCACTCGCGTCTGTTCCCAGCAAGTACAGTGTATTGGACTGAAACGTAGCTACTGTTCTTGTCAGTTTCCTAAGCAGAGTTGAACTAGATATGGCCCCTGTGTGTAGGAAGCACAGTTCTTTTGTTCTGAGCAAGCTCACTATTCGGACCCCATAGGAAACACAGTAGAGTAGAAGAGTGCTCTTTTCTCAAAATCAGAGTGTGTTTCTTGTAAGGCAAGCTACCGTTTGTTTCCCAGTCCTAAATGGAGTTGAATCACATGCAGTTTTTGGTCCTACGAGCAAGAGTTATTTTCTGGTAAGGAAAGTCACTATTGCGCTCCCATTGCCATACACAGTGCAAATAGCACTCGCGTCTGTTCCCAGCAAGTACAGTGTATTGGACTGAAGTGGAGCTACTGTTCTTGTCAGTTTCCTAAGCAGAGTTGAACTAGATATGGCCCGTGTGTGTAGGAAGCACAGTTCTTTTGTTCTGAGCAAGCTCACTGTTCGGACACCATAGGAAACACAGTAGAGTAGAAGAGTGCTCTTTTCTCAAAAGCAGAGTGTGTTTCTTGTAAGGCGAGCTAGTGTTTGTTTCCCAGTCAGAAATGGAGTTGAATCCCATGCAGTTTCTGGTCCTAGGAGCAAGAGGTGTTCTCTGGTAAGGAAAGTCACTATTGCGCTCCCATTTAAATACACAGTGCAAATAGCACTCGCGTATGTTCCCAGCAAGTACAGTGTATTGGACTGAAGCGTAGCTACTGTTCTTGTCAGCTTCCTAAGCAGAGTTGAACTAGATATGGCCCCTGTGTGTAGGAAGCTCAGCTCTTTTGTTCTGAGCAAGCTCACTATTTGGACCCCATAGGAAACACAGTAGAGTAGAAGAGTGCTCTTTTCTCAAAGCAGAGTGTGTTTCTTGTAAGGAGAGCTAGCGTTTGTTTCCCAGTCCTAAATGGAGTTGAATCACATCCAGTTTTTGGTCCTACGAGCAAGAGTTGTTTTCTGGTAAGAAGAGTCACTATTGTGCTCCAATTGCCATACAAAGGGCAAATAGCCCTGGCGTCTGTTCCCACCAAGTACAGTGTATTGGACTGAAGCGGAGCTACTGTTCTTGTCAGTTTCCTAAGCAGAGATGAACTAGATAAAGCCCGTGTGTGTAGGAAGCACAGTACTTTTGTTCTGAGCAAGCTCACTTTTCAGTCCCCCTAGAAAACACAGTAGAGTAGAAGAGTGCTCCTTTCTCAAAAGCAGAGTGTGTTTTTTGTAAGGCGAGATAGCGTTTGTTTCCCAGTCCTAAATGGAGTTGAATCACATGCAGTTTCTTGTCCTACGACCAAGAGTTGTTTTCTGGTAAGGAAAGTCACTATTGCGCTCCCATTTACATACACAGTGCAAATAGCACTCGCGTCTGTTCCCAGCAAGTACAGTGTATTGGACTGAAGCGTAGCTACTGTTCTTGTCAGTTTCCTAAGCAGAGTTGAACTAGATATGGCCCCTGTGTGTAGGAAGCACAGATCTTTTGTTCTGAGCAAGCTCACTATTCAGACCCCATAGGAAAAAGAGTAAAGTAGAAGAGTGCTCTTTTCTCAAAATCAGAGTGTCTTTCTTGTAAGGCGAGCTAGTGTTTGTTTCCCAGTCAGAAATGGAGTTGAATCCCATGAAGTTTCTGGTCCTATGAGCAAGAGTTGTTTTCTGATAAGAAGGGTCACTATTGTGCTCCTATTGCCATACACAGTGCAAATAGCACTCGCCTCTGTTCCCAGCAAGTACAGTGTATTGGACTGAAGAGGAGCTACTGTTCTTGTCAGTTTCCTAAGCAGAGTTGAACTACATATGGTCCGTGTGTGTAGGAAGCACAGTTCTTTTGTTCTGAGCAAGCTCACTGTTCGGACCCCATAGGAAACACAGTAGTGTAGACGAGTGCTCTTTTCTCAAAAGTAGAGTGTGTTTCTTGTAAGGCGAGCTTGCATTTGTTTCCCGTCCTAAATGGAGCTGAATCACATGCAGTTTCTGGTCCTAGGAGCAAGAGTTGTTTTCTTGTAACGAAAGTCACTATTGCGCTCCCATTGCCATACACAGTGCAAATAGCACTCGCGTCTTTTCCCAGCAAGTACAGTGTATTGGACTGAAGAGGAGCTACTGTTCTTGTCAGTTTCCTAAGCAGAGTTGAACTAGATATGGCCCGTGTGTGTAGGAAGCACAGTTCTTTTGTTCTGAGCAAGCTCAATGTTCGGACCCTATAGGAAACACATTAGAGTAGAAGACTGCTCTTTTCTCAAAAGCAGAGTGTGTTTCTTGGAAGGCGAGCTAGCGTTTGTTTCCCAGTCCTAAATGGATTTGAATCACATGCAGTTTTTTGTCCTACGAGCAAGAGGTGTTTTCTGGTAAGGAAAGTCACTATTGTGCTCCCATTGTCATACAAAGGGCAAATAGCCCTGGCGTCTGTTCCCACCAAGTACAGTGTATTGGACTGAAGCGGAGCTACTGTTCTTGTCAGTTTCCTAAGCAGAGATGAACTAGATAAAGCCCGTGTGTGTAGGAAGCACAGTACTTTTGTTCTGAGCAAGCTCACTTTTCAGTCCCCCTAGAAAACACAGTGGAGTAGAAGAGTGCTCCTTTCTCAAAAGCAGAGTGTGTTTTTTGTAAGGCGAGATAGCGTTTGTTTCCCAGTCCTAAATGGAGTTGAATCACATGCAGTTTCTTGTCCTACGACCAAGAGTTGTTTTCTGGTAAGGAAAGTCACTATTGCGCTCCCATTTACATACACAGTGCAAATAGCACTCGCGTCTGTTCCCAGCAAGTACAGTGTATTGGACTGAAGCGTAGCTACTGTTCTTGTCAGTTTCCTAAGCAGAGTTGAACTAGATATGGCCCCTGTGTGTAGGAAGCACAGATCTTTTGTTCTGAGCAAGCTCACTATTCGGACCCCATAGGAAAAAGAGTAAAGTAGAAGAGTGCTCTTTTCTCAGAATCAGAGTGTCTTTCTTGTAAGGCGAGCTAGTGTTTGTTTCCCAGTCAGAAATGGAGTTGAATCCCATGAAGTTTCTGGTCCTATGAGCAAGAGTTGTTTTCTGATAAGAAGGGTCACTATTGTGCTCCTATTGCCATACACAGTGCAAATAGCACTCGCCTCTGTTCCCAGCAAGTACAGTGTATTGGACTGAAGAGGAGCTACTGTTCCTGTCAGTTTCCTAAGCAGAGTTGAACTACATATGGTCCGTGTGTGCAGGAAGCACAGTTCTTTTGTTCTGAGCAAGCTCACTGTTCGGACCCCATAGGAAACACAGTAGTGTAGACGAGTGCTCTTTTCTCAAAAGCAGAGTGTGTTTCTTGTAAGGCGAGCTTGCATTTGTTTCCCGTCCTAAATGGAGCTGAATCACATGCAGTTTCTGGTCCTACGAGCAAGAGTTGTTTTCTTGTAACGAAAGTCACTATTGCGCTCCCATTGCCATACACAGTGCAAATAGCACTCGCGTCTGTTCCCAGCAAGTACAGTGTATTGGACTGAAGAGGAGCTACTGTTCTTGTCAGTTTCCTAAGCAGAGTTGAACTAGATATGGCCCGTGTGTGTAGGAAGCACAGTTCTTTTGTTCTGAGCAAGCTCAATGTTCGGACCCTATAGGAAACACATTAGAGTAGAAGACTGCTCTTTTCTCAAAAGCAGAGTGTGTTTCTTGGAAGGCGAGCTAGCGTTTGTTTCCCAGTCCTAAATGGAGTTGAATCACATGCAGTTTTTGTTCATATGAGCAAGAGTTGTTTTCTGGTAAGAAGAGTCACTATTGTGCTCCCATTGTCATACAAAGGGCAAATAGCCCTGGCGTCTGTTCCCACCAAGTACAGTGTATTGGACTGAAGCGGAGCTACTGTTCTTGTCAGTTTCCTAAGCAGAGATGAACTAGATAAGGCCCGTGTGTGTAGGAAGCACAGTACTTTTGTTCTGAGCAAGCTCACTTTTCAGTCCCCCTAGAAAACACAGTAGAGTAGAAGAGTGCTCCTTTCTCAAAAGCAGAGTGTGTTTTTTGTAAGGCGAGATAGCGTTTGTTTCCCAGTCCTAAATGGAGTTGAATCACATGCAGTTTCTTGCCTACGACCAAGAGTTGTTTTCTGGTAAGGAAAGTCACTATTGCGCTCCCATTTACATACACAGTGCAAATAGCACTCGCGTCTGTTCCCAGCAAGTACAGTGTATTGGACTGAAGCGTAGCTACTGTTCTTGTCAGTTTCCTAAGCAGAGTTGAACTAGATATGGCCCCTGTGTGTAGGAAGCACAGATCTTTTGTTCTGAGCAAGCTCACTATTCGGACCCCATAGGAAAAAGAGTAAAGTAGAAGAGTGCTCTTTTCTCAAAATCAGAGTGTCTTTCTTGTAAGGCGAGCTAGTGTTTGTTTCCCAGTCAGAAATGGAGTTGAATCCCATGAAGTTTCTGGTCCTATGAGCAAGAGTTGTTTTCTGATAAGAAGGGTCACTATTGTGCTCCTATTGCCATGCACAGTGCAAATAGCACTCGCCTCTGTTCCCAGCAAGTACAGTGTATTGGACTGAAGAGGAGCTACTGTTCTTGTCAGTTTCCTAAGCAGAGTTGAACTACATATGGTCCGTGTGTGTAGGAAGCACAGTTCTTTTGTTCTGAGCAAGCTCACTGTTCGGACCCCATAGGAAACACAGTAGTGTAGACGAGTGCTCTTTTCTCAAAAGCAGAGTGTGTTTCTTGTAAGGCGAGCTTGCATTTGTTTCCCGTCCTAAATGGAGCTGAATCACATGCAGTTTCTGGTCCTACGAGCAAGAGTTGTTTTCTTGTAACGAAAGTCACTATTGCGCTCCCATTGCCATACACAGTGCAAATAGCACTCGCGTCTTTTCCCAGCAAGTACAGTGTATTGGACTGAAGAGGAGCTACTGTTCTTGTCAGTTTCCTAAGCAGAGTTGAACTAGATATGGCCCGTGTGTGTAGGAAGCACAGTTCTTTTGTTCTGAGCAAGCTCAATGTTCGGACCCTATAGGAAACACATTAGAGTAGAAGACTGCTCTTTTCTCAAAAGCAGAGTGTGTTTCTTGTAAGGCGAGCTAGCGTTTGTTTTCCAGTCCTAAATGGAGTTGAATCACATGCAGTTTTTGTTCATATGAGCAAGAGTTGTTTTCTGGTAAGAAGAGTCACTATTGTGCTCCCATTGTCATACACAGGGCTAATAGCACTGGCGTCTGTTCCCAGCAAGTACAGTGCATTGGACTGAAGAGGAGCTACTGTTCTTGTCAGTTTCCTAAGCAGAGTATAACTAGAAATGGCCCCTGTGTGTAGGAAGCACAGTTCTTTTGTTCTGAGCAAGGTCACTGTTCCGACCCCATAGAAAAGACATTAGAGTAGAAGAGTGCTCTATTCTCAAAAGCAGAGTGTGTTCTTTATAAGGCCAGCTAGTGTTTGTTTCCCAGTCAGAAATGGAGTTGAATCCCATGCAGTTTCTGGTCCTCTGAGCAAGAGGTGTTTTCTGATAAGAAGAGTCACTTTTGCGCTCCTATTGCCATACACAGTGCAAATAGCACTCGCGTCTGTTCCCAGCTAGTACAGTGTATTGGACTGAAAAGGAGCTACCGTTCTTGTCAGTTTCCTAAGCAGAGTTGAACTAGATATGGCCCGTGTGTGTAGGAAGCACAGTTCTTTTGTTCTGAGCAAGCTCACTCTTCGGACACCATAGGAAACACAGTAGAGTAGAAGAGTGCTCTTTTCTCAAAAGCAGAGTGTGTTTCTTGTAAGGCGAGCTAGTGTTTGTTTCCCAGTCAGAAATGGAGTTGAATCACATCCTGTTTTTGGTACTACGAGCAAGAGTTGTTTTCTGGTAAGGAAAGTCACTATTGCACTCCCATTGCCATACACAGTGCAAATAGCACTCGCGTCTGTTCCCAGGAAGTACAGTGTATTGGACTGAAACGGAGCTACTGTTCTTGTCAGTTTCCTAAGCAGAGATGAACTAGATATGGCCCGTGTGTGTAGGAAGCACAGTTCTTTTTTTCTGAGCAAGCTCACTGTTCATACCCCCTAGAAAACACAGGAGAGTAGAAGAGTGCTTTTTTCTCAAAAGCAGAGTGTGTTTTTTGTAAGGCGAGATAGCGTTTGTTTCCTAGTCCTAAATGTAGTTGAATCACATGCAGTTTTTGGTCCTACGACCAAGAGTTGTTTTCTGGTAAGGAAAGTCACTATTGCGCTCCCATTTACATACACAGTGCAAATAGCACTCATGTCTGTTCCCAGCAAGTACAGTGTATTGGACTGAAGCGTAGCTACTGTTCTTGTCAGTTTCCTAAGCAGAGTTGAACTAGATATGGCCCCTGTGTGTAGGAAGCACAGTTCTTTTGTTTGAGCAAGCTCACTATTCGGACCCCATAGGAAACACAGTAGAGTAGAAGAGTGCTCTTTTCTCAAAATCAGAGTGTCTTTCTTGTAAGGCGAGCTTGTGTTTGTTTCCCAGTCAGAAATGGAGTTGAATCCCATGCAGTTTCTGGTCCTATGAGCAACAGTTGTTTTCTGATAAGAAGAGACACTATTGTGCTCCTATTGCCATACACAGTGCAAATAGCACTCGCGTCTGTTCCCAGCAAGTACAGTGTATTGGACTGAAGCGTAGCTACTGTTCTTGTCAGTTTCCTAAGCAGAGATGAACTAGATATGGCCCGTGTGTGTAGGAAGCACAGTTCTTTTTTTCTGAGCAAGCTCACTGTTCATACCCCCTAGAAAACACAGGAGAGTAGAAGAGTGCTTTTCTCTCAAAAGCAGAGTGTGTTTTTTGTAAGGCGAGATAGCGTTTGTTTCCTAGTCCTAAATGTAGTTGAATCACATGCAGTTTTTGGTCCTATGACCAAGAGTTGTTTTCTGGTAAGGAAAGTCACTATTGCGCTCCCATTTACATACACAGTGCAAATAGCACTCATGTCTGTTCCCAGCAAGTACAGTGTATTGGACTGAAGCGTAGCTACTGTTCTTGTCAGTTTCCTAAGCAGAGTTGAACTAGATATGGCCCCTGTGTGTAGGAAGCACAGTTCTTTTGTTTGAGCAAGCTCACTATTCGGACCCCATAGGAAACACAGTAGAGTAGAAGAGTGCTCTTTTCTCAAAATCAGAGTGTCTTTCTTGTAAGGCGAGCTTGTGTTTGTTTCCCAGTCAGAAATGGAGTTGAATCCCATGCAGTTTCTGGTCCTATGAGCAACAGTTGTTTTCTGATAAGAAGAGACACTATTGTGCTCCTATTGCCATACACAGTGCAAATAGCACTCGCGTCTGTTCCCAGCAAGTACAGTGTATTGGACTGAAGCGTAGCTACTGTTCTTGTCAGTTTCCTAAGCAGAGTTGAACTAGATATGGCCCCTGTGTGTAGGAAGCACAGTTCTTTTGTTTGAGCAAGCTCACTATTCGGACCCCATAGGAAACACAGTAGAGTAGAAGAGTGCTCTTTTCTCAAAATCAGAGTGTCTTTCTTGTAAGGCAAGCTTGTGTTTGTTTCCCAGTCAGAAATGGAGTTGAATCCCATGCTGTTTCTTGTCCTACGAGCAAGAGTTGTTTTCTGGTAATAAGAGTCACCATTGCGCTCCCATTGTCATACACAGGGCAAATAGCACTGGCGTCTGTTCCCAGCATGTACAGTGTATTGGACTGAACAGGAGCTACTGTTCTTGTCAGTTTCCTAAGCAGAGTTGAACTAGATATGGTCCATGTGTGTAGGAAGCACAGTTCTTTTGTTCTGAGCAAATTCACTGTTCTGGCCCAATAGGAAACACACTAGAGTAGAAGAGTGCTCTTTTCTCAAAAGCAGAGTGTGTTTCTTGTAATGCGAGCTGGCATTTGTTTCCCAGTCCTAAATGGAGTTGAATCACATGCAGTTTTTGGTCCTACGACCAAGAGTTGTTTTCTGGTAAGGAAAGTCATTATTGTGCTCCCATTTCCATACACAGTGCAAATAGCACTTGCGACTGTTCCCAGCAATTACAGTGTATTAGACTGAAGCGGAGCTACTGTTCTTGTCAGTTTCCTAAGCAGAGTTGAACTAGATATGGCCCCTGTGTGTAGGAAGCACAGTTCTTTTGTTCGGAGCAAGCTCACTATTTGGACCCCACAGGAAACACAGTACAGTAGAAGAGTGCTCTTTTCTCAAAATCAGAGAGTCTTTCTTGTAAGGCGAGCTAGTGTTTGTTTCCCAGTCAGAAATGGAGTTGAATCCCATGCAGTTTCTTGTCCTATGAGTAAGAGTTGTTTTCTGATAAGAAGAGTCACTATTGTGCTCCTATTGCCATACACAGTGCAAATAGCACTCGCGTCTGTTCCCAGCTAGTACAGTGTATTGGACTGAAGAGGAGCTACCGTTCTTGTCTGTTTCTTAAGCAGAGTTGAACTAGATATGGCCCGTGTGTGTAGGAAGCCCAGTTCTTTTGTTCTGAGCAAGCTCACTGTTCGGACCCCATAGGATACACAGTCGAGAAGAAGAATGCTCTTTTCTCAAAAGCAGAGGGTGTTTCTTGTAAGGCAAGGTAGCATTTGTTTCCCATTCCTAAATGGAGTTGAATCACATGCAGTGTTTGGTCCTCCGACCAAGAGTTGTTTTCTGGTAAGGAAAGTCACTATTGTGCTCCCATTTCCACAAACAGTGCAAATAGCACTCGCGTCTGTTCCCAGCAATTACAGTGTATTGGACTGAAGCGGAGCTACTGTTCTTGTCAGTTTCCTAAGCAGAGTTGAACTAGATATGGCCCCTGTGTGTAGGAAGCACAGTTCTTTTGTTCTGAGCAAGCTCACTATTTGGACCCCATAGGAAACACAGTAGAGTAGAAGAGTGCTCTTTTCTCAAAATTAGAGAGTCTTTCTTGTAAGGCGAGCTAGTGTTTGTTTCCCAGTCAGAAATGGAGTTGAATCCCATGTAGTTACTTGTCCTATGAGTAAGAGTTGTTTTCTGATAAGAAGAGTCACTATTGTGCTCCTATTGCCATACACAGGGCAAATAGCACTCGCGTCTGTTCCCAGCTAGTACACTGTATTGGACTGAAGAGGAGCTACCGTTCTTGTCAGTTTCCTAAGCAGAGTTGAACTAGATATGGGCCGTGTGTGTAGGAAGCACAGTTCTTTTGTTCTGAGCAAGCTCACTGTTCGGACCCCATAGGAAACACAGTAGAGTAGAAGACTGCTCTTTTCTCAAAAGTAGAGTGTGTTTCTTGTAAGGCGAGCTAGCGTTTGTTTCCAGTCCTAAATGGAGTTGAATCACATCCAGTTTTTGGTCCTACGAGCAAGAGTTGTTTTCTGGTAATAAAGTCACTATTGTGCTCCCATTGCCTTACACAGTGCAAATAGCACTCACATCTGTTCCCAGCAAGTACAGTGTATTGGACTGAAGTGGAGCTACTGTTCTTGTCAGTTTCCTAAGCAGAGTTGAACTAGATATGGCCCATGTGTGTAGGAAGCACAGTTCTTTTGTTCTGAGCAAGCTCACTGTTCGGACCCCATAGGAAACACAGTAAAGTAGAAGAGTGCTCTTTTCTCAAAAGCAGAGTGTGTTTCTTGTAAGGCGAGCTAGTGTTTGTTTCCCAGTTAGAAATGGAGTTGAATCCCATGCAGTTTCTGGTCCTACGAGCAAGAGTTGTTTTCTGGTAAAGAAAGTCACTATTGTGCTCCCATTTCCATACACAGTGCAAATAGCACTCGCGTCTGTTCCCAGCAAGTACAGTGTATTGGACTGAAACGTAGCTACTGTTCTTGTCAGTTTCCTAAGCAGAGTTGAACTAGATATGGCCCCTGTGTGTAGGAAGCACAGTTCTTTTGTTCTGAGCAAGCTCACTATTCGGACCCCATAGGAAACACAGTAGAGTAGAAGAGTGCTCTTTTCTCAAAATCAGAGTGTGTTTCTTGTAAGGCAAGCTACCGTTTGTTTCCCAGTCCTAAATGGAGTTGAATCACATGCAGTTTTTGGTCCTACGAGCAAGAGTTATTTTCTGGTAAGGAAAGTCACTATTGCGCTCCCATTGCCATACACAGTGCAAATAGCACTCGCGTCTGTTCCCAGCAAGTACAGTGTATTGGACTGAAGTGGAGCTACTGTTCTTGTCAGTTTCCTAAGCAGAGTTGAACTAGATATGGCCCGTGTGTGTAGGAAGCACAGTTCTTTTGTTCTGAGCAAGCTCACTGTTCGGACACCATAGGAAACACAGTAGAGTAGAAGAGTGCTCTTTTCTCAAAAGCAGAGTGTGTTTCTTGTAAGGCGAGCTAGTGTTTGTTTCCCAGTCAGAAATGGAGTTGAATCCCATGCAGTTTCTGGTCCTAGGAGCAAGAGGTGTTCTCTGGTAAGGAAAGTCACTATTGCGCTCCCATTTACATACACAGTGCAAATAGCACTCGCGTATGTTCCCAGCAAGTACAGTGTATTGGACTGAAGCGTAGCTACTGTTCTTGTCAGCTTCCTAAGCAGAGTTGAACTAGATATGGCCCCTGTGTGTAGGAAGCTCAGCTCTTTTGTTCTGAGCAAGCTCACTATTTGGACCCCATAGGAAACACAGTAGAGTAGAAGAGTGCTCTTTTCTCAAAGCAGAGTGTGTTTCTTGTAAGGAGAGCTAGCGTTTGTTTCCCAGTCCTAAATGGAGTTGAATCACATCCAGTTTTTGGTCCTACGAGCAAGAGTTATTTTCTGGTAAGAAGAGTCACTATTGTGCTCCAATTGCCATACAAAGGGCAAATAGCCCTGGCGTCTGTTCCCACCAAGTACAGTGTATTGGACTGAAGCGGAGCTACTGTTCTTGTCAGTTTCCTAAGCAGAGATGAACTAGATAAAGCCCGTGTGTGTAGGAAGCACAGTACTTTTGTTCTGAGCAAGCTCACTTTTCAGTCCCCCTAGAAAACACAGTAGAGTAGAAGAGTGCTCCTTTCTCAAAAGCAGAGTGTGTTTTTTGTAAGGCGAGATAGCGTTTGTTTCCCAGTCCTAAATGGAGTTGAATCACATGCAGTTTCTTGTCCTACGACCAAGAGTTGTTTTCTGGTAAGGAAAGTCACTATTGCGCTCCCATTTACATACACAGTGCAAATAGCACTCGCGTCTGTTCCCAGCAAGTACAGTGTATTGGACTGAAGCGTAGCTACTGTTCTTGTCAGTTTCCTAAGCAGAGTTGAACTAGATATGGCCCCTGTGTGTAGGAAGCACAGATCTTTTGTTCTGAGCAAGCTCACTATTCAGACCCCATAGGAAAAAGAGTAAAGTAGAAGAGTGCTCTTTTCTCAAAATCAGAGTGTCTTTCTTGTAAGGCGAGCTAGTGTTTGTTTCCCAGTCAGAAATGGAGTTGAATCCCATGAAGTTTCTGGTCCTATGAGCAAGAGTTGTTTTCTGATAAGAAGGGTCACTATTGTGCTCCTATTGCCATACACAGTGCAAATAGCACTCGCCTCTGTTCCCAGCAAGTACAGTGTATTGGACTGAAGAGGAGCTACTGTTCTTGTCAGTTTCCTAAGCAGAGTTGAACTACATATGGTCCGTGTGTGTAGGAAGCACAGTTCTTTTGTTCTGAGCAAGCTCACTGTTCGGACCCCATAGGAAACACAGTAGTGTAGACGAGTGCTCTTTTCTCAAAAGTAGAGTGTGTTTCTTGTAAGGCGAGCTTGCATTTGTTTCCCGTCCTAAATGGAGCTGAATCACATGCAGTTTCTGGTCCTAGGAGCAAGAGTTGTTTTCTTGTAACGAAAGTCACTATTGCGCTCCCATTGCCATACACAGTGCAAATAGCACTCGCGTCTTTTCCCAGCAAGTACAGTGTATTGGACTGAAGAGGAGCTACTGTTCTTGTCAGTTTCCTAAGCAGAGTTGAACTAGATATGGCCCGTGTGTGTAGGAAGCACAGTTCTTTTGTTCTGAGCAAGCTCAATGTTCGGACCCTATAGGAAACACATTAGAGTAGAAGACTGCTCTTTTCTCAAAAGCAGAGTGTGTTTCTTGTAAGGCGAGCTAGCGTTTGTTTTCCAGTCCTAAATGGAGTTGAATCACATGCAGTTTTTGTTCATATGAGCAAGAGTTGTTTTCTGGTAAGAAGAGTCACTATTGTGCTCCCATTGTCATACACAGGGCTAATAGCACTGGCGTCTGTTCCCAGCAAGTACAGTGCATTGGACTGAAGAGGAGCTACTGTTCTTGTCAGTTTCCTAAGCAGAGTATAACTAGAAATGGCCCCTGTGTGTAGGAAGCACAGTTCTTTTGTTCTGATCAAGGTCACTGTTCCGACCCCATAGAAAAGACATTAGAGTAGAAGAGTGCTCTATTCTCAAAAGCAGAGTGTGTTCTTTATAAGGCCAGCTAGTGTTTGTTTCCCAGTCAGAAATGGAGTTGAATCCCATGCAGTTTCTGGTCCTCTGAGCAAGAGGTGTTTTCTGATAAGAAGAGTCACTTTTGCGCTCCTATTGCCATACACAGTGCAAATAGCACTCGCGTCTGTTCCCAGCTAGTACAGTGTATTGGACTGAAAAGGAGCTACCGTTCTTGTCAGTTTCCTAAGCAGAGTTGAACTAGATATGGCCCGTGTGTGTAGGAAGCACAGTTCTTTTGTTCTGAGCAAGCTCACTCTTCGGACACCATAGGAAACACAGTAGAGTAGAAGAGTGCTCTTTTCTCAAAAGCAGAGTGTGTTTCTTGTAAGGCGAGCTAGTGTTTGTTTCCCAGTCAGAAATGGAGTTGAATCACATCCTGTTTTTGGTACTACGAGCAAGAGTTGTTTTCTGGTAAGGAAAGTCACTATTGCACTCCCATTGCCATACACAGTGCAAATAGCACTCGCGTCTGTTCCCAGGAAGTACAGTGTATTGGACTGAAACGGAGCTACTGTTCTTGTCAGTTTCCTAAGCAGAGATGAACTAGATATGGCCCGTGTGTGTAGGAAGCACAGTTCTTTTTTTCTGAGCAAGCTCACTGTTCATACCCCCTAGAAAACACAGGAGAGTAGAAGAGTGCTTTTTTCTCAAAAGCAGAGTGTGTTTTTTGTAAGGCGAGATAGCGTTTGTTTCCTAGTCCTAAATGTAGTTGAATCACATGCAGTTTTTGGTCCTACGACCAAGAGTTGTTTTCTGGTAAGGAAAGTCACTATTGCGCTCCCATTTACATACACAGTGCAAATAGCACTCATGTCTGTTCCCAGAAAGTACAGTGTATTGGACTGAAGCGTAGCTACTGTTCTTGTCAGTTTCCTAAGCAGAGTTGAACTAGATATGGCCCCTGTGTGTAGGAAGCACAGTTCTTTTGTTTGAGCAAGCTCACTATTCGGACCCCATAGGAAACACAGTAGAGTAGAAGAGTGCTCTTTTCTCAAAATCAGAGTGTCTTTCTTGTAAGGCGAGCTTGTGTTTGTTTCCCAGTCAGAAATGGAGTTGAATCCCATGCAGTTTCTGGTCCTATGAGCAACAGTTGTTTTCTGATAAGAAGAGACACTATTGTGCTCCTATTGCCATACACAGTGCAAATAGCACTCGCGTCTGTTCCCAGCAAGTACAGTGTATTGGACTGAAGCGTAGCTACTGTTCTTGTCAGTTTCCTAAGCAGAGATGAACTAGATATGGCCCGTGTGTGTAGGAAGCACAGTTCTTTTTTTCTGAGCAAGCTCACTGTTCATACCCCCTAGAAAACACAGGAGAGTAGAAGAGTGCTTTTTTCTCAAAAGCAGAGTGTGTTTTTTGTAAGGCGAGATAGCGTTTGTTTCCTAGTCCTAAATGTAGTTGAATCACATGCAGTTTTTGGTCCTATGACCAAGAGTTGTTTTCTGGTAAGGAAAGTCACTATTGCGCTCCCATTTACATACACAGTGCAAATAGCACTCATGTCTGTTCCCAGCAAGTACAGTGTATTGGACTGAAGCGTAGCTACTGTTCTTGTCAGTTTCCTAAGCAGAGTTGAACTAGATATGGCCCCTGTGTGTAGGAAGCACAGTTCTTTTGTTTGAGCAAGCTCACTATTCGGACCCCATAGGAAACACAGTAGAGTAGAAGAGTGCTCTTTTCTCAAAATCAGAGTGTCTTTCTTGTAAGGCGAGCTTGTGTTTGTTTCCCAGTCAGAAATGGAGTTGAATCCCATGCAGTTTCTGGTCCTATGAGCAACAGTTGTTTTCTGATAAGAAGAGACACTATTGTGCTCCTATTGCCATACACAGTGCAAATAGCACTCGCGTCTGTTCCCAGCAAGTACAGTGTATTGGACTGAAGCGTAGCTACTGTTCTTGTCAGTTTCCTAAGCAGAGTTGAACTAGATATGGCCCCTGTGTGTAGGAAGCACAGTTCTTTTGTTTGAGCAAGCTCACTATTCGGACCCCATAGGAAACACAGTAGAGTAGAAGAGTGCTCTTTTCTCAAAATCAGAGTGTCTTTCTTGTAAGGCAAGCTTGTGTTTGTTTCCCAGTCAGAAATGGAGTTGAATCCCATGCTGTTTCTTGTCCTACGAGCAAGAGTTGTTTTCTGGTAATAAGAGTCACCATTGCGCTCCCATTGTCATACACAGGGCAAATAGCACTGGCGTCTGTTCCCAGCATGTACAGTGTATTGGACTGAACAGGAGCTACTGTTCTTGTCAGTTTCCTAAGCAGAGTTGAACTAGATATGGTCCATGTGTGTAGGAAGCACAGTTCTTTTGTTCTGAGCAAATTCACTGTTCTGGCCCAATAGGAAACACACTAGAGTAGAAGAGTGCTCTTTTCTCAAAAGCAGAGTGTGTTTCTTGTAATGCGAGCTGGCATTTGTTTCCCAGTCCTAAATGGAGTTGAATCACATGCAGTTTTTGGTCCTACGACCAAGAGTTGTTTTCTGGTAAGGAAAGTCATTATTGTGCTCCCATTTCCATACACAGTGCAAATAGCACTTGCGACTGTTCCCAGCAATTACAGTGTATTAGACTGAAGCGGAGCTACTGTTCTTGTCAGTTTCCTAAGCAGAGTTGAACTAGATATGGCCCCTGTGTGTAGGAAGCACAGTTCTTTTGTTCGGAGCAAGCTCACTATTTGGACCCCACAGGAAACACAGTACAGTAGAAGAGTGCTCTTTTCTCAAAATCAGAGAGTCTTTCTTGTAAGGCGAGCTAGTGTTTGTTTCCCAGTCAGAAATGGAGTTGAATCCCATGCAGTTTCTTGTCCTATGAGTAAGAGTTGTTTTCTGATAAGAAGAGTCACTATTGTGCTCCTATTGCCATACACAGTGCAAATAGCACTCGCGTCTGTTCCCAGCTAGTACAGTGTATTGGACTGAAGAGGAGCTACCGTTCTTGTCTGTTTCTTAAGCAGAGTTGAACTAGATATGGCCCGTGTGTGTAGGAAGCCCAGTTCTTTTGTTCTGAGCAAGCTCACTGTTCGGACCCCATAGGATACACAGTCGAGAAGAAGAATGCTCTTTTCTCAAAAGCAGAGGGTGTTTCTTGTAAGGCAAGGTAGCATTTGTTTCCCAGTCCTAAATGGAGTTGAATCACATGCAGTGTTTGGTCCTCCGACCAAGAGTTGTTTTCTGGTAAGGAAAGTCACTATTGTGCTCCCATTTCCACAAACAGTGCAAATAGCACTCGCGTCTGTTCCCAGCAATTACAGTGTATTGGACTGAAGCGGAGCTACTGTTCTTGTCAGTTTCCTAAGCAGAGTTGAACTAGATATGGCCCCTGTGTGTAGGAAGCACAGTTCTTTTGTTCTGAGCAAGCTCACTATTTGGACCCCATAGGAAACACAGTAGAGTAGAAGAGTGCTCTTTTCTCAAAATTAGAGAGTCTTTCTTGTAAGGCGAGCTAGTGTTTGTTTCCCAGTCAGAAATGGAGTTGAATCCCATGTAGTTACTTGTCCTATGAGTAAGAGTTGTTTTCTGATAAGAAGAGTCACTATTGTGCTCCTATTGCCATACACAGGGCAAATAGCACTCGCGTCTGTTCCCAGCTAGTACACTGTATTGGACTGAAGAGGAGCTACCGTTCTTGTCAGTTTCCTAAGCAGAGTTGAACTAGATATGGGGCCGTGTGTGTAGGAAGCACAGTTCTTTTGTTCTGAGCAAGCTCACTGTTCGGACCCCATAGGAAACACAGTAGAGTAGAAGACTGCTCTTTTCTCAAAAGTAGAGTGTGTTTCTTGTAAGGCGAGCTAGCGTTTGTTTCCAGTCCTAAATGGAGTTGAATCACATCCAGTTTTTTGGTCCTACGAGCAAGAGTTGTTTTTCTGGTAATAAAGTCACTATTGTGCTCCCATTGCCTTACACAGTGCAAATAGCACTCACATCTGTTCCCAGCAAGTACAGTGTATTGGACTGAAGTGGAGCTACTGTTCTTGTCAGTTTCCTAAGCAGAGTTGAACTAGATATGGCCCATGTGTGTAGGAAGCACAGTTCTTTTGTTCTGAGCAAGCTCACTGTTCGGACCCCATAGGAAACACAGTAAAGTAGAAGAGTGCTCTTTTCTCAAAAGCAGAGTGTGTTTCTTGTAAGGCGAGCTAGTGTTTGTTTCCCAGTTAGAAATGGAGTTGAATCCCATGCAGTTTCTGGTCCTACGAGCAAGAGTTGTTTTTCTGGTAAAGAAAGTCACTGTTGTGCTCCCATTTCCATACACAGTGCAAATAGCACTCGCGTCTGTTCCCAGCAAGTACAGTGTATTGGACTGAAACGTAGCTACTGTTCTTGTCAGTTTCCTAAGCAGAGTTGAACTAGATATGGCCCCTGTGTGTAGGAAGCACAGTTCTTTTGTTCTGAGCAAGCTCACTATTCGGACCCCATAGGAAAACACAGTAGAGTAGAAGAGTGCTCTTTTCTCAAAATCAGAGTGTGTTTCTTATAAGGCAAGCTACCGTTTGTTTCCCAGTCCTAAATGGAGTTGAATCACATGCAGTTTTTGGTCTTACGAGCAAGAGTTATTTTCTGGTAAGGAAAGTCACTATTGCGCTCCCATTGCCATACACAGTGCAAATAGCACTCGCGTCTGTTCCCAGCAAGTACAGTGTATTGGACTGAAGTGGAGCTACTGTTCTTGTCAGTTTCCTAAGCAGAGTTGAACTAGATATGGCCCGTGTGTGTAGGAAGCACAGTTCTTTTGTTCTGAGCAAGCTCACTGTTCGGACACCATAGGAAACACAGTAGAGTAGAAGAGTGCTCTTTTCTCAAAAGCAGAGTGTGTTTCTTGTAAGGCGAGCTAGTGTTTGTTTCCCAGTCAGAAATGGAGTTGAATCCCATGCAGTTTCTGGTCCTAGGAGCAAGAGGTGTTCTCTGGTAAGGAAAGTCACTATTGCGCTCCCATTTACATACACAGTGCAAATAGCACTCGCGTATGTTCCCAGCAAGTACAGTGTATTGGACTGAAGCGTAGCTACTGTTCTTGTCAGCTTCCTAAGCAGAGTTGAACTAGATATGGCCCCTGTGTGTAGGAAGCTCAGCTCTTTTGTTCTGAGCAAGCTCACTATTTGGACCCCATAGGAAACACAGTAGAGTAGAAGAGTGCTCTTTTCTCAAAGCAGAGTGTGTTTTCTTGTAAGGAGAGCTAGCGTTTGTTTCCCAGTCCTAAATGGAGTTGAATCACATCCAGTTTTTGGTCCTACGAGCAAGAGTTGTTTTCTGGTAAGAAGAGTCACTATTGTGCTCCCATTGTCATACAAAGGGCAAATAGCCCTGGCGTCTGTTCCCACCAAGTACAGTGTATTGGACTGAAGCGGAGCTACTGTTCTTGTCAGTTTCCTAAGCAGAGATGAACTAGATAAAGCCCGTGTGTGTAGGAAGCACAGTACTTTTGTTCTGAGCAAGCTCACTTTTCAGTCCCCCTAGAAAACACAGTAGAGTAGAAGAGTGCTCCTTTCTCAAAAGCAGAGTGTGTTTTTTGTAAGGCGAGATAGCGTTTGTTTCCCAGTCCTAAATGGAGTTGAATCACATGCAGTTTCTTGTCCTACGACCAAGAGTTGTTTTCTGGTAAGGAAAGTCACTATTGCGCTCCCATTTACATACACAGTGCAAATAGCACTCGCGTCTGTTCCCAGCAAGTACAGTGTATTGGACTGAAGCGTAGCTACTGTTCTTGTCAGCTTCCTAAGCAGAGTTGAACTAGATATGGCCCCTGTGTGTAGGAAGCTCAGCTCTTTTGTTCTGAGCAAGCTCACTATTTGGACCCCATAGGAAACACAGTAGAGTAGAAGAGTGCTCTTTTCTCAAAGCAGAGTGTGTTTCTTGTAAGGAGAGCTAGCGTTTGTTTCCCAGTCCTAAATGGAGTTGAATCACATCCAGTTTTTTGGTCCTACGAGCAAGAGTTGTTTTCTGGTAAGAAGAGTCACTATTGTGCTCCCATTGTCATACAAAGGGCAAATAGCCCTGGCGTCTGTTCCCACCAAGTACAGTGTATTGGGACTGAAGCGGAGCTACTGTTCTTGTCAGTTTCCTAAGCAGAGATGAACTAGATAAAGCCCGTGTGTGTAGGAAGCACAGTACTTTTGTTCTGAGCAAGCTCACTTTTCAGTCCCCCCTAGGAAAACACAGTAGAGTAGAAGAGTGCTCCTTTCTCAAAAGCAGAGTGTGTTTTTTTGTAAGGCGAGATAGCGTTTGTTTCCCAGTCCTAAATGGAGTTGAATCACATGCAGTTTCTTGTCCTACGACCAAGAGTTGTTTTCTGGTAAGGAAAGTCACTATTGCGCTCCCATTTACATACACAGTGCAAATAGCACTCGCGTCTGTTCCCAGCAAGTACAGTGTATTGGACTGAAGCGTAGCTACTGTTCTTGTCAGTTTTCCTAAGCAGAGTTGAACTAGATATGGCCCCTGTGTGTAGGAAGCACAGATCTTTTGTTCTGAGCAAGCTCACTATTCAGACCCCATAGGAAAAAGAGTAAAGTAGAAGAGTGCTCTTTTTCTCAAAATCAGAGTGTCTTTCTTGTAAGGCGAGCTAGTGTTTGTTTCCCAGTCAGAAATGGAGTTGAATCCCATGAAGTTTCTGGTCCTATGAGCAAGAGTTGTTTTCTGATAAGAAGGGTCACTATTGTGCTCCTATTGCCATACACAGTGCAAATAGCACTCGCCTCTGTTCCCAGCAAGTACAGTGTATTGGACTGAAGCGTAGCTACTGTTCTTGTCAGTTTCCTAAGCAGAGATGAACTAGATATGGCCCGTGTGTGTAGGAAGCACAGTTCTTTTTTTCTGAGCAAGCTCACTGTTCATACCCCCTAGAAAAACACAGGAGAGTAGAAGAGTGCTTTTTTCTCAAAAGCAGAGTGTGTTTTTTGTAAGGCGAGATAGCGTTTTGTTTCCTAGTCCTAAATGTAGTTGAATCACATGCAGTTTTTGGTCCTATGACCAAGAGTTGTTTTCTGGTAAGGAAAGTCACTATTGCGCTCCCATTTACATACACAGTGCAAATAGCACTCATGTCTGTTCCCAGCAAGTACAGTGTATTGGACTGAAGCGTAGCTACTGTTCTTGTCAGTTTCCTAAGCAGAGTTGAACTAGATATGGCCCCTGTGTGTAGGAAGCACAGTTCTTTTGTTTGAGCAAGCTCACTATTCGGACCCCATAGGAAACACAGTAGAGTAGAAGAGTGCTCTTTTCTCAAAATCAGAGTGTCTTTCTTGTAAGGCGAGCTTGTGTTTGTTTCCCAGTCAGAAATGGAGTTGAATCCCATGCAGTTTCTGGTCCTATGAGCAACAGTTGTTTTCTGATAAGAAGAGGACACTATTGTGCTCCTATTGCCATACACAGTGCAAATAGCACTCGCGTCTGTTCCCAGCAAGTACAGTGTATTGGACTGAAGCGTAGCTACTGTTCTTGTCAGTTTCCTAAGCAGAGTTGAACTAGATATGGGCCCCTGTGTGTAGGAAGCACAGTTCTTTTGTTTGAGCAAGCTCACTATTCGGACCCCCATAGGAAACACAGTAGAGTAGAAGAGTGCTCTTTTCTCAAAATCAGAGTGTCTTTCTTGTAAGGCAAGCTTGTGTTTGTTTCCCAGTCAGAAATGGAGTTGAATCCCATGCTGTTTCTTGTCCTACGAGCAAGAGTTGTTTTCTGGTAATAAGAGTCACCATTGCGCTCCCATTGTCATACACAGGGCAAATAGCACTGGCGTCTGTTCCCAGCATGTACAGTGTATTGGACTGAACAGGAGCTACTGTTCTTGTCAGTTTCCTAAGCAGAGTTGAACTAGATATGGTCCATGTGTGTAGGAAGCACAGTTCTTTTGTTCTGAGCAAATTCACTGTTCTGGCCCAATAGGAAAACACACTAGAGTAGAAGAGTGCTCTTTTCTCAAAAGCAGAGTGTGTTTCTTGTAATGCGAGCTGGCATTTGTTTCCCAGTCCTAAATGGAGTTGAATCACATGCAGTTTTTGGTCCTACGACCAAGAGTTGTTTTCTGGTAAGGAAAGTCATTATTGTGCTCCCATTTCCATACACAGTGCAAATAGCACTTGCGACTGTTCCCAGCAATTACAGTGTATTAGACTGAAGCGGAGCTACTGTTCTTGTCAGTTTCCTAAGCAGAGTTGAACTAGATATGGCCCCTGTGTGTAGGAAGCACAGTTCTTTTGTTCGGAGCAAGCTCACTATTTGGACCCCACAGGAAACACAGTACAGTAGAAGAGTGCTCTTTTCTCAAAATCAGAGAGTCTTTCTTGTAAGGCGAGCTAGTGTTTGTTTTCCCAGTCAGAAATGGAGTTGAATCCCATGCAGTTTCTTGTCCTATGAGTAAGAGTTGTTTTCTGATAAGAAGAGTCACTATTGTGCTCCTATTGCCATACACAGTGCAAATAGCACTCGCGTCTGTTCCCAGCTAGTACAGTGTATTGGACTGAAGAGGAGCTACCGTTCTTGTCTGTTTCTTAAGCAGAGTTGAACTAGATATGGCCCGTGTGTGTAGGAAGCCCAGTTCTTTTGTTCTGAGCAAGCTCACTGTTCGGACCCCATAGGATACACAGTCCGAGAAGAAGAATGCTCTTTTCTCAAAAGCAGAGGGTGTTTCTTGTAAGGCAAGGTAGCATTTGTTTCCCAGTCCCTAAATGGAGTTGAATCACATGCAGTGTTTGGTCCTCCGACCAAGAGTTGTTTTCTGGTAAGGAAAGTCACTATTGTGCTCCCATTTCCACAAACAGTGCAAATAGCACTCGCGTCTGTTCCCAGCAATTACAGTGTATTGGACTGAAGCGGAGCTACTGTTCTTGTCAGTTTTCCTAAGCAGAGTTTGAACTAGATATGGCCCCTGTGTGTAGGAAGCACAGTTCTTTTGTTCTGAGCAAGCTCACTATTTGGACCCCATAGGAAACACAGTAGAGTAGAAGAGTGCTCTTTTCTCAAAATTAGAGAGTCTTTCTTGTAAGGCGAGCTAGTGTTTGTTTCCCAGTCAGAAATGGAGTTGAATCCCATGTAGTTTACTTGTCCTATGAGTAAGAGTTGTTTTCTGATAAGAAGAGTCACTATTGTGCTCCTATTGCCATACACAGGGCAAATAGCACTCGCGTCTGTTCCCAGCTAGTACACTGTATTGGACTGAAGAGGAGCTACCGTTCTTGTCAGTTTCCTAAGCAGAGTTGAACTAGATATGGGCCGTGTGTGTAGGAAGCACAGTTCTTTTGTTCTGAGCAAGCTCACTGTTCGGACCCCATAGGAAACACAGTAGAGTAGAAGACTGCTCTTTTCTCAAAAGTAGAGTGTGTTTCTTGTAAGGCGAGCTAGCGTTTGTTTCCAGTCCTAAATGGAGTTGAATCACATCCAGTTTTTTGGTCCTACGAGCAAGAGTTTGTTTTCTGGTAATAAAGTCACTATTGTGCTCCCATTGCCTTACACAGTGCAAATAGCACTCACATCTGTTCCCAGCAAGTACAGTGTATTGGACTGAAGTGGAGCTACTGTTCTTGTCAGTTTCCTAAGCAGAGTTGAACTAGATATGGCCCATGTGTGTAGGAAGCACAGTTCTTTTGTTCTGAGGCAAGCTCACTGTTCGGACCCCCATAGGAAACACAGTAAAGTAGAAGAGTGCTCTTTTCTCAAAAGCAGAGTGTGTTTCTTGTAAGGCGAGCTAGTGTTTGTTTCCCAGTTAGAAATGGAGTTGAATCCCATGCAGTTTCTGGTCCTACGAGCAAGAGTTGTTTTCTGGTAAAGAAAGTCACTGTTGTGCTCCCATTTCCATACACAGTGCAAATAGCACTCGCGTCTGTTCCCAGCAAGTACAGTGTATTGGACTGAAACGTAGCTACTGTTCTTGTCAGTTTCCTAAGCAGAGTTGAACTAGATATGGCCCCTGTGTGTAGGAAGCACAGTTCTTTTGTTCTGAGCAAGCTCACTATTCGGACCCCATAGGAAACACAGTAGAGTAGAAGAGTGCTCTTTTCTCAAAATCAGAGTGTGTTTCTTATAAGGCAAGCTACCGTTTGTTTCCCAGTCCTAAATGGAGTTGAATCACATGCAGTTTTTGGTCTTACGAGCAAGAGTTATTTTCTGGTAAGGAAAGTCACTATTGCGCTCCCATTGCCATACACAGTGCAAATAGCACTCGCGTCTGTTCCCAGCAAGTACAGTGTATTGGACTGAAGTGGAGCTACTGTTCTTGTCAGTTTCCTAAGCAGAGTTGAACTAGATATGGCCCGTGTGTGTAGGAAGCACAGTT
>NW_026737140.1:0-49195 GCF_949786415.1 Peromyscus eremicus | reverse complement strand
CTCTTCTACTCTACTGTGTATCCTATGTGGTCCGAACAGTGAGCTTGCTAAGAACAAAAGAACTGTTCTTCCTCCACACACGGGCCATATCTAGTTCAACTCTGCTTAGGAAACTGACAAGAACAGTAGCTCCTCTTCAGTCCAATACACTGTACATGCAGGGAACAGACGCTAGTGCTATTTGTCCTCTGTATGACAATGGGAGCGCAATAGTGACTCTTCTTATCAGAAAACACCTCTTGCACGTAGGACCAGAAACTGCAAGGGATTCAACTCCATTTCTGACTGGGAAACAAACACTAGCTCGCCTTACAAGAAACACACTCTGCTTTTGAGAAAAGAGCACTCTTCTACTCTACTGTGTTTCCTATGGGGTCCTAACAGTGAGCTTGCTCAGAACAAAAGAACTGTGCTTCCTACACACAGGGGCCATATCTAGTTCAACTCTGCTTAGGAAAATGACAAGAACAGTAGCTCCGCTTCAGTCCAATACACTGTACTTGCTGGGAACAGACGGGAGTGGTATTTGAACTGTGTATGGCAATGGGAGCACAATATTGACTTTCCTTACCAGAAAACAACTCTTGCTGGTAGGACCAGAAACTGCCTGTGATTCAACTCCATTTAGGACTGGGAAACAAATGCTAGCTCGCCTTACAAGAAACACAATCTGCTTTTGAGAAAAGAGCAATCTTCTACTCTACTGTGTTTCCTATAGGGCCAGAACAGTGTGTTTGCTCAGAAAAAAGAACTGTGCTTCCTACAAATACGGCCATATCTAGTTCAATTCTGCTTAGGAAACTGACAAGAACAGTAGATCCTCTTCAGTCCAATACACTGTACATGCTGGGAACAGACGCCAGTACTATTTGCCCTGTGTCTGACAATGGGAGCGCAATAGTGACTTTCCTTACCAGAAAACAACTCTTGCTCGTAGGACCAAAAACAGGATGTGATTCAACTCCATTTAGTACTGGGAAACAAACGCTAGCTTGCCTTACAAGAAACACACTCTGCTTTTGAGAAAAGAGCACTCTTCTACTCTACTGTGTTTCCTATGGTGTCCGAACAGTGAGCTTGCTCAGAACAAAAGAACTGTGATTCATACAAATACGGCCATATCTAGTTCAATTCTGCTTAGGAAACTGACAAGAACAGTAGATCCTCTTCATTCCAATACACTGTACATGCTGGGAACAGAAGCCAGTGCTATTTGCCCTGTGTATGACAATGGGAGCACAATAGTGACTCTTCTTACCAGAAAACAACTCTTGCTCATAGTACAAGAAACTGCATGTGATTCAAATCCATTTAAAACTGGAAACAAACGCTAGCTCGCTTTACAAGAAACACACTCTGCTTTTGAGAAAAGAGCACTCTTCTACTCTACTGGGTATCCTATGGGGTCCGAACAGTGAGCTTGCTAAGAACAAAAGAACTGTTCTTCCTCCACACACGGGCCATATCTAGTTCAACTCTGCTTAGGAAACTGACAAGAACAGTAGCTCCTCTTCAGTCCAATACACTGTACATGCAGGGAACAGACGCTAGTGCTATTTGTCCTCTGTATGACAATGGGAGCGCAATAGTGACTCTTCTTATCAGAAAACACCTCTTGCACGTACGACCAGAAACTGCATGGGATTCAACTCCATTTCTGACTGGGAAACAAACACTAGCTCTCCTTACAAGAAACACACTCTGCTTTTGAGAAAAGAGCACTCTTCTACTCTACTGTGTATCCTATGGGGTCCGAACAGTGAGCTTGCTAAGAACAAAAGAACTGTTCTTCCTCCACACACAGGCCATATCTAGTTCAACTCTGCTTAGGAAACTGACAAGAACAGTAGCTCCTCTTCAGTCCAATACACTGTACATGCAGGGAACAGACGCTAGTGCTATTTGTCCTCTGTATGACAATGGGAGCGCAATAGTGACTCTTCTTATCAGAAAACACCTCTTGCACGTACGACCAGAAACTGCATGGGATTCAACTCCATTTCTGACTGGAAAACAAACACTAGCTCTCCTTACAAGAAACACACTCTGCTTTTTAGAAAAGAGCACTCTTCTACTCTACTGTGTTTCCTATGGGGTCCGAACAGTGAGCTTGCTCAGAACAAAAGAACTGTGCTTCCTACACACAGGGGCCATATCTAGTTCAACTCTGCTTAGGAAACTGACAAGAACAGTAGCTCCTCTTCAGTCCAATACACTGTACTTGCTGGGAACAGACACGAGTGCTATTTGAACTGTGTATGTCAATGGGAGTGCAATAGTGACTTTCCTTACCAAAAAACAACTCTTGCTCGTAGGACCAAAAACTGTATGTGATTCAACTCCATTTAGGACTGGGAAACAAACACTAGCTCACCTTACAAGAAACACACTCTGCTTTTGAGAAAAGGGCACTCTTCTACTCTAATGTGTTTTCTATGGGATCCGAACATTGAGCTTGCTCAGAACAAAAGAACTGTGCTTCCTACACACAGGGGCCATATCTAGTTCAGCTCTGCTTAGGAAACTGACAAGAACAGTAGCTCCGCTTCAGTCCAATACACTGTACTTGCTGGGAACAGACGCCAGTGCTATTTGCCCTGTTTATGACAATGGGAGCGTAATAGTGACTCTTCTTACCAGAAAACAACTCTTGCTCGTAGGACTAGAAACTGCATGGGATTCAACTCCATTTCTTACTGGGAAACAAACACTAGCTCGCATTACAAGAAACACACTCTGCTTTTGAGAAAAGAGCACTCTTCTACTCTAATGTGTTTCCTATGGGGTCCGAATAGTGAGCTTGCTCAGAACAAAAGAACTGTGCTTCCTACGCACAGGGGCCATATCTAGTTCAACTCTTCTTAGGAAACTGACAAGAACAGTAGCTCCTCTTCAGTCCAATACACTGTATTTGCTAAGAACAGACGCGAGTGCTATTTGCACTGTGTATGGAAATGGGAACGCAATAGTGACTTTCCTTACCAGAAACAACTCTTGCTCGTAGGACCAAAAACTGCATGTGATTCAACTCCATATAGGACTGGGAAACAAACACTAGCTCGCCTTCCAAGAAACACACTCTGCTTTTGAGAGAAGAGCCCTTTCCTACTCTACTGTGTTTCCTATAGGACCAGAACAGTGAGCTTGCTCAGAACAAAAGAACTGTGCTTCATACAAATACTGCCATATCTAGTTCAATTCTGCTAAGGAAACTGAAAAGAACAGTAGATCCTCTTCAGTCCAATACACTGTACATGCTGGGAACAGACGCCAGTGCTATTTGCCCTGTGTATGACAATGGGAGCGCAATAGTGACTCTTCTTACCAGAAAACAACTCTTGCTCGTAGGACAATAAACTGCATGTGTTTCAACTCCATTTAGGACTGGGAAACAAACGCTAGCTCGCCTTACAAGAAACACACTCTGCTTTTGAGAAAAGAGCACTCTTCTACTCGACTGTGTTTCCTATGGGGTCTGAACAGTGAGCTTGTCAGAAAAAAAGAACTGTGCTTTCTACACACAGGGGCCATATCTAGTTCAACTCTGCTTAGGAAACTGACAAGAATAGTAGCTCCGCTTCAGTCCAATACACTGTACTTGCTGGGAACAGACGCGAGTGCTATTTACACTGTATATGGCAATGGGAGCGTAATAGTGACTTTTTTTAACCAGAAAAAAACCTCTTGCTCGTAGGACCAGAAACTGCATGGGATTCAACTCCATTTAGGACTGGGAAACAAACACTAGCTCGCCTTACAAGAAACACACTCTGCTTTTGAGAAAAGAGCACTCTTCTACTCTTCTGTGTTTCTTATGTGGTCCGAACAGTGAGCTTGCTCAGAACAAAAGAACTGTGCTTCCTAAACACAGGGGCCATATCTAGTTCAACTCTGCTTAGCAAACTGACAAGAACAGTAGCTCCGCTTCAGTCCAATACACTGTACTTGCTGGGAACAGATACGAGTGCTATTTGCACTGTGTATGGAAATGGGAGCGCAATAGTGACTTTCCTTACCAGAAAACAACTCTTGCACATAGGACCAAAAACTGCATGTGATTCAACTCCATTTAGGACTGGGAAACAAACGCTGGCTCGCCTTACAAGAAACACACTCTGCTTTTGAGAAAAGAGCACTCTTCTACTCTACTGTGTCTCCTATAGGGCCAGAACAGTGAGCTTGCTCAGAAGAAAAGAACTGTGCTTCCTACACACACGGTCCATGTCTAGTTGAACTCTGCTTAGGAAACTGATGAGAACAGTAGATCCTCTTCAGTCCAATACACAGTACATGCTGGGAACAGACGCCAGTGCTATTTGCCCTGTGTATGACAATGGGAGCGCAATAGTTACTCTTCTTACCAGAAAACAACTCTTGCTCGTAGGACAAGAAACTGCATGTGATTCAACTCCATTTAGTACTGGGAAACAAACGCTAGCTCGCCTTACAAGAAACACACTCTGCTTTTGAGAAAAGAGCACTCTTCTACTCTACTGTGTTTCCTATGGGGTCCGAACAGTGAGCTTGCTCAGAAAAAAAGAATTGTGCTTCCTACACACATGGGCCATATCTAGTTCAACTCTGCTTAGGAAACTGAGAAGAACAGTAGCTCGTCTTCAGTCCAATACACTGTACTTGCTGGGAACAGACACGAGTGCTATTTGCACTGTGTATGGCAATGGGAGCACAATAGTGACTTTGCTTACGAGAAAAAAACTCTTGCTTGTAGGACCAAAAACTACATGTGATTCTACTCCATTTAGGACTGGGAAACAAACTCTAGCTCGCCTTAAAAGAAACACACTTTGCTTTTGAGAAAAGAGCAGTCTTCTATTCTACTGTGGTTCATATGGGGTCCGAACATTGAGCTTGCTCAGAACAAAAGAACTGTGCTTTCTCCACACGGGCCATATCTAGTTCAACTCTGCTTAGGAAACTGACAAGAACAGTAGCTCCTCTTCAGTCCAATACACTGTACTTGCTGGGAACAGACACGAGTGCTACTTGTACTGTCTATGGCAATGGGAGTGCAATAGTGACTTTCCTTACCAGAAAACAACTCTTGCTCGTAGGACCAAAAACTGTATGTGATTCAACTCCACTTAGGACTGGGAAACAAACGCTAGCTCGCCTTACAAGAAACATACTCTGCTTTTGAGAAAAGAGCACTCTTCTACTCTAATGTGTTTTCTATGGGGTCCGAACAGTGAGCTTGCTCAGAACAAAAAAACTGTGCTTCCTACACACAGGGGCCATATATTAGTTCAACTCTGCTTAGGAAACTGACAAGAACAGTAGCTCCGCTTCAGTCCAATACACTGTACTTGCTGGGAACAGACGCCAGTGCTATTTGCCCTGTGTATGACAATGGGAGCACAATAGTGACTCTTCTTACCAGAAAACAACTCTTGTTCGTAGGACCAGATACTGCATGTGATTCAACTCCATTTAGGATTGGGAAACAAACGCTAGCTCGCCTTACAAGAAACATACTCTGCTTTTGAGAAAAGAGCACTATTCTACTCTACTGTGTTTCCTATGGGGTCAGAACAGTGAGCTTGCTCAGAACAAAAGAACTGTGCTTCCTACACACAGGGCCCATATCTAGTTCAACTCTGCTTAGGAAACTGACAAGAACAGTGGCTCCTCTTCATTCCAATACACTGTACTTGCTGGGAACAGACGCGAGTGCTATTTGCACTGTGTATGGCATTGGGAGCACAATACTGACTTTCCTTACCAGAAAACAACTCTTGCTTGTAGGACCAAAAACTGCATATGATTCAACTCTATTTAGGAATGGGAAACAAACGCTAGCTTGCCTTACAAGTAACACACTCCGCTTTTGAGAAAAGAGCACTCTTCTACTCTACTGTGTTTCCTATGGGATCCGAACTATGAGCTTGCTCAGAACAAAAGAATTGTGCTTCCTACACACAGGGGCCATATCTAGTTCAACTCTGCTTAGGAAACTGACAAGAATGGTAGCTCCGCTTCAGTCCAATACACTGTACTTGCTGGGAACAGACGCGAGTGCTATTTGAACTGTGTATGCCAATGGGAGCGCAAGAGTGACTTTCCTTACCAGAAAACAACTCTTGCTCATAGGACCAAAAACTGCATGTGATTCAACTCCATTTAGGACTGGGAAACAAACGCTAGCTTGCCTTACAAGAAACACACTCTGCTTTTGAGAAAAGAGCACTCTTCTACTCTACTGTGTTTCCTATAGAACAAGAACAGTGAGCTTGCTCAGAACAAAAGAACTGTGCTTCATACAAATACGGCCATATCTAGTTCAATTATGCTTAGGAAACTGAAAAGAACAGTAGATCCTCTTCAGTCCAATACAGTGTACATGCTGGGAACAGATGCCAGTGTTATTTGCCCTGTGAATGACAATGGGAGCATAATAGTGACTCTTCTTACCAGAAAACAACTCTTGCTCATAGGACAAGAAACTGCATGTGATTCAACTCCATTTAGGACTTCGAAACAAACGCTAGCTCGCTTTACAAGAAAAACACTCTGCTTCTGAGAAAAGAGCACTCTTCTAATCTACTGTGTTTACTATGGGGTCCGAACAGTGAGCTTGCTCAGAACAAAAGAACTGTGCTTCCTACACACAGGGGCCATATCAGGTTCAACTCTACTTAGCAAACTGACAAGAACAGTAGCTCAGCTTCAGTCCAATACACTGTAATTGCTGAGAACAGACGCCAGTGCTATTTGCTCTGTGTATGGCAATGGGAGCAAAATAATGACTTTCCTTACCAGAAAAAAACTCTTGCTCATAGGACCAAAAACTGCATGTGATTTAACTCCATTTAGTACTGGGAAACAAACGCTAGCTCGCCTTACAGGAAACACACTCTCCTTTAAAGAAAAGAGCACTCTTCTACTCTACTGTGTATCCTATGGGGTCCGAACAGTGAGCTTGCTCAGAACAAAAGAACTGTGCTTCCTCCACACACGGGCCATATCTAGTTCAACTCTGCTTAGGAAACTGACAAGAACAGTAGATCCTCTTCAGTCCAATACACTGTACATGCAGGGAACAGACGCTAGTGCAATTTGTCCTCTGAATGACAATGGGAGCGCAATAGTGACTCTTCTTATCAGAAATCACCTCTTGCACGTAGGACCAGAACCTGCAAGGGATTCAACTCCATTTCTGACTGGGAAACAAACCCTAGCTTGCCTTACAAGAAACACACTCTGCTTTTGAGAAAAGAGCACTCTTCTACTCTACTGTGTTTCCTATGGGGTCCGAACAGTGAGCTTGCTCAGAACAAAAGAACTGTGCTTCCTACACACAGGGGCCATATCTAGTTCAACTCTGCTTAGAAAACTGACAAGAACAATAGCTCCACTTCAGTCCAATAAACTGTACTTGCTGGGAACAGACGCGAGTGGTATTTGAAGTGTGTATAGCAATGGGAGCGCAATAGTGACTTTCCATACCAGAAAACAACTCTTGCTGGTAGGACCAGAAACTGCATGGGATTCAACTCCATTTAGGACTGGGAAACAAACGCTAGCTCGCCTTACAAGAAACACACTCTGCTTTTGAGAAAAGAGCAATCTTCTACTCTACTGTGTTTCCTATAGGGCCAGAACAGTGTGTTTGCTCAGAACAAAAGAACTGTGCTTCCTACACACAGGGGCCATATCTAGTTCAGCTCTGCTTAGGAAACTGACAAGAACAGTAGCTCCGCTTCAGTCCAATACACTGTACTTGCTGGGAACAGACGCCAGTGCTATTTGCCCTGTTTATGACAATGGGAGCGTAATAGTGACTCTTCTTACCAGAAAACAACTCTTGCTTGTAGGACTAGAAACTGCATGGGATTCAACTCCATTTCTTACTGGGAAACAAACACTAGCTCGCATTACAAGAAACACACTCTGCTTTTGAGAAAAGAGCACTCTTCTACTCTAATGTGTTTCCTATGGGGTCCGAATAGTGAGCTTGCTCAGAACAAAAGAACTGTGCTTCCTACGCACAGGGGCCATATCTAGTTCAACTCTTCTTAGGAAACTGACAAGAACAGTAGCTCCTCTTCAGTCCAATACACTGTATTTGCTAAGAACAGACGCGAGTGCTATTTGCACTGTGTATGGAAATGGGAACGCAATAGTGACTTTCCTTACCAGAAACAACTCTTGCTCGTAGGACCAAAAACTGCATGTGATTCAACTCCACATAGGACTGGGAAACAAACACTAGCTCGCCTTCCAAGAAACACACTCTGCTTTTGAGAAAAGAGCCCTTTCCTACTCTACTGTGTTTCCTATAGGACCAGAACAGTGAGCTTGCTCAGAAGAAAAGAACTGTGCTTCCTACACACACGGTCCATGTCTAGTTGAACTCTGCTTAGGAAACTGATGAGAACAGTAGATCCTCTTCAGTCCAATACACTGTACATGCTGGGAACAGACGCCAGTGCAATTTGTCCTCTGTATGACAATGGGAACGCAATAGTGACTCTTCTTATCAGAAATCACCTCTTGCACGTAGGACCAGAACCTGCAAGGGATTCAACTCCATTTCTGACTGGGAAACAAACCCTAGCTTGCCTTACAAGAAACACACTCTGCTTTTGAGAAAAGAGCACTCTTCTACTCTACTGTGTTTCCTATGGGGTCTGAACAGTGAGCTTGCTCAGAACAAAAGAACTGTGCTTCCTACACACAGGGGCCATATCTAGTTCAACTCTGCTTAGGAAACTGACAAGAACAATAGCTCCGCTTCAGTCCAATAAACTGTACTTGCTGGGAACAGACGCGAGTGGTATTTGAAGTGTGTATAGCAATGGGAGCGCAATAGTGACTTTCCATACCAGAAAAAAACTCTTGCTGGTAGGACCAGAAACTGCATGGGATTCAACTCCATTTAGGACTGGGAAACAAACGCTAGCTCGCCTTACAAGAAACACACTCTGCTTTTGAGAAAAGAGCAATCTTCTACTCTACTGTGTTTCCTATAGGGCCAGAACAGTGTGTTTGCTCAGAACAAAAGAACTGTGCTTCCTACAAATACGGCCATATCTAGTTCAATTCTGCTTAGGAAACTGACAAGAACAGTAGATCCTCTTCAGTCCAATACACTGTACATGCTGGGAACAGACGCCAGTGCTATTTGCCCTGTGTCTGACAATGGGAGCGCAATAGTGAATTTCCTTACCAGAAAACAACTCTTGCTCGTAGGACCAAAAACAGGATGTGATTCAACTCCATTTAGAACTGGGAAACAAACGCTAGCTTGCCTTACAAGAAACACACTCTGCTTTTGAGAAAAGAGCACTCTTCTACTCTACTGTGTTTCCTATGGGGTCCGAAAAGTGAGCTTGCTCAGAACAAAAGAACTGTGCTTCATACAAATACGGCCATATCTAGTTCAATTCTGCTTAGGAAACTGACAAGAACAGTAGATCCTCTTCATTCCAATACACTGTACATGCTGGGAACAGACGCCAGTGCTATTTGCCCTGTGTATGACAGTTGGAGCACAATAGTGACTCTTCTTACCAGAAATCAACTCTTGCTCGTAGGACAAGAAACTGCATGTGATTCAACTCCATTTAGGACTGGGAAACAAACTCTAGCTCGCCTTACAAGAAACACACTCTGCTTTTGAGAAAAGAGCACTCTTCTACTCTACTGTGTATCCTATGGGGTCCGAACAGTGAGCTTGCTAAGAACAAAAGAACTGTGCTTCCTCCACACACGGGCCATATCTAGTTCAACTCTGCTTAGGAAACTGACAAGAACAGTAGCTCCTCTTCAGTCCAATACACTGTACATGCAGGGAACAGACACTAGTGCTATTTGTCCTCTGTATGACAATGGGAGTGCAATAGTGACTCTTCTTATCAGAAAACACCTCTTGCACGTAGGACCAGAAACTGCATGGGATTCAACTACATTTCTGACTGGGAAACAAACACTAGCTCGCCTTACAAGAAACACACTCTGCTTTTGAGAAAAGAGCACTCTTCTACTCTACTGTGTTTCCTATGGGGTCCGAACAGTGAGCTTGCTCAGAACAAAAGAACTGTGCTTCCTACACACAGGGGCCATATCTAGTTCAACTCTGCTTAGGAAACTGACAAAAGTAGTAGCTCAACTTCAGTCCAATACACTGTACTTGCTGGGAACAGATGCGAGTGCTATTTGCACTGTATATGGCAATGGCAGCGCAATAGTGACTTTCCTTACTGGAAAACACCTCTTGCTCGTAGGACCAGAAACTGCATTGGATTCAACTCAATTTCTGACTGGGAAACAAACACTAGCTCGCCTTACAAGAAACACACTCTGCTTTTGAGAAAAGAGCACTCTTCTACTCTACTGTGGTTCCTATAGGGCCAGAACAGTGTGTTTGCTCATAACAAAAGAACTGTGCTTCCTACAAACATGGCCATATCTAGTTCAATTCTCCTTAGGAAACTGAAAAGAACAGTAGATCCTCTTCAGTCCAATACACTGTACATGCTGGGAACAGACGCCAGTGCTATTTGCCCTGTGTCTGACAATGGGAGCGCAATAGTGACTTTCCTTACCAGAAAACAACTCTTGCTCGTAGGACCAAAAACAGGATGTGATTCAACTCCATTTAGGATTGGGAAACAAACGCTAGCTCGCCTTACAAGAAACATACTCTGCTTTTGAGAAAAGAGCACTCCTCTACTCTACTGTGTTTCCTATGGGGTTCGAACAGTGAGCTTGCACAGAACAAAAGAACTGTGCTTCCTACACACACGGGCCATATCTAGTTCAATTCTGCTTAGGAAACTGACAAGAACAGTAGCTCCTCTTCAGTCCAATACACTGTACTTGCTGGGAACAGACGGGAGTGCTATTTGCACTGTGTATGGCATTGGGAGCGCAGTAGTGACTTTCCTTACCAGAAAACAACTCTTGCTCGTAGGACCAAAAACTGCATGTGATTCAACTCCATTTAGGAATGGGAAACAAACGCTAGCTTGCCTTACAAAAAACACACTCTGCTTTTGAGAAAAGATCACTCTTCTACTCTACTGTGTTTCCTAGGGGGTCCGAACAGTGAGCTTGCTCAGAACAAAAGAACCGTGCTTCCTACACACAGGGGCCATATCTAGTTCAACTCTGCCTACCAAACTGACAAGAACAGTAGCTCCGCTTCAGTCCAATACACTGTACTTGCTGGGAACAGACGCGAGTGCTATTTGCACTGTGTATGGTAATGGGAGCGCAAGAGTGACTTTCCTTACCGGAAAACAACTCTTGCTCATAGGACCAAAAACAGCATTTGATTCAACACCATTTAGGACTGGGAAACAAACGCTAGCTCTCCTTACAAGAAACACACTCTGCTTTTGAGAAAAGAACACTCTTCTTCTCTCCTGTGTTTCCTATAGGGCCAGAACAGTGAGCTTGCTCAGAACAAAAGAACTGTGCTTCATACAAATACGGCCATATCTAGTTCAATTCTGCTTAGGAAACTGAAAAGAACAGTAGATCCTCTTCAGTCCAATACAGTGTACATGCTGGGAACAGACGCCAGTGTTATTTGCCCTGTGAATGACAATGGGAGCACAATAGTGACTCTTCTTACCAGAAAACAACTCTTGCTCGTAGGACCCAAAACAGGATGTGATTCAACTCCATTTAGTACTGGGAAACAAACGCTAGCTTGCCTTACAAGAAACACACTCTGCTTTTGAGAAAAGAGCACTCTTCTACTCTACTGTGTTTCCTATGGGGTCCGAACAGTGAGCTTGCTCAGAACAAAAGAACTGTGCTTCCTACACACAGGGGCCATATCTAGTTCAACTCTGCTTAGGAAACTGACAAGAACGGTAGCTCCTCTTCAGTCCAATACACTGTACTTGCTGGGAACAGACGCGAGTGCTATTTGCACTGTGTATGGCAATGGGAGCACAATAGTGACTTTCCTTACCAGAAAACAACTCTTACACGTGGGACATACAACTGCATGTGATTCAACTACATTTAGGACTGGAAAACAAACGCTAGCTCGCCTTACAAACACACTCTGCTTTTGAGAAAAGAGCACTCTTCTACTCTACTGTGTTTCCTATGGGTTCCGAACAGTGAGCTTGCTCAGAACAAAAGAACTGTGCTTTCTACACACACGGCCATATCTAGTTCAACTTTGCTTAGGAAACTGACAAGAACAGTAGCTCCTCTTCAGTCCAATACACTGTACATGCTGGGAAGAGACGCCAGTGCTATTTGCCCTGTGTATGACAGTGGGAGCACAATAGTGACTCTTCTTACCAGAATATAACTCTTGCTTGTAGGACCAGAAAATGCATGTCATTCAACTCCATTTAGGACTTGGAAACAAACACAAGCTCTCCTTACAAGAAACACACTCTACTTTTTAGAAAAGAGCACTCTTCTACTCTAATGTGTTTCCTATGGGGTCCGAAAAGTGAGCTTGCTCAGAACTAAAGAACTGTGCTTCCTACACACACGGGCCATATCTAGTTCAACTCTGCTTAGGAAACTGACAAGAACAGTAGCTCCTCTTCAGTCCAATACACTGTACTGGCTGGGAACAGACACAAGTGCTATTTGCACTGTGTGTGGCAATGGGAGCACAATAGTGACTTTCCTACCAGTAAACGACGCTTGCTAGTATGACCAGAAACTGCATGTGATTCAACTCCATTTAGAACTGGGAAACAAACACTAGCTCGACTTACAAGAAACACACTCTGCTTTTGAGAAACGATCACTCTTCTACTCTACTGTGTTTCCTATAGGGCCAGAACAGTGAGCATGCTCAGAACAAAAGAACTGTGCTTCCTACACACACAGCCATATCTAGTTCAATTCTGCTTAGGAAACTGACAAGAACAGTAGATCCTCTTCAGTCCAATACACTGTACATGCTGGGAACAGACGCCAGTGCTATTTGCCCCGTGTATGACAATGGGAGGGCAATAGTGTCTCTTCTTACCAGAAAACAACTCTTGCTCGTTGGACCAGAAACTGCATGTGATTCAACTCCATTTAGGACAGGGAAACAAACCCTAGCTCGCCTTACAAGAAACACACTATGCTTTTGAGAAAAGAGCACTCTTCTACTCTACGGTGTTTCCTATTGGGTCCGAACAGCGAGATGGCTCAGAACAAAAGAACTGTGCTTCCTACACACACGGGCCATATCTAGTTCAACTCTGCTTAGGAAACTGACAAGAACAGTAGCTCCTCTTCAGTCCAATACACTGTACTTGGTGGGAACAGACGCAAGTCCTATTTGCACTGTGTGTGGCAATGGGAGCACAATAGTGACTTTCCTTACCAAAAAACAACTCTTGCTTGTAGGACCAAAAACTGCATGTGATTCAACTCCATTTAGGACTGGGAAACAAACGCTATCTCGCCTTACGAGAAACACACTCTGCTTTTGAGAAAAGAGCACTCTTCTACTCTACTGTGTTTCCTATAGGGCCAAAACAGTGAGCTTGCTCAGAAAAAAAGAACTGTGCTTCCTAAACACACGGGCTATATCTAGTTCAACTCTGCTTAGGAAACTGAAAAGAACAGTAGTTCCTCTTCAGTCCAATACACTGTATTTGCTGGGAACAGACACCAGTGCTATTTGAACTGTGTATGAGAGTGGTAGCACAATAGTGACTCTTCTTACCAGAAAACAATTCTTGCTCGTAGGACCAGAATCTGCATGTGATTCAACTCCCATTTCGGACTGGGAAACAAACGCTAGCTAGCATTACAAGAAACACACTCTGCTTTTGAGAAAAGAGCACTCTTCTACTCTTCTGTGTTTCCTATGGGTTCCGAACAGTGAGCTTCCTCAGAACAAAAGAACTGTGCTTCCTACACACACGACCATATCTAGTTCAACTCTGCTTAGGAAACTGACAAGAACAGTAGCTCCTCTTCAGTCCAATACACTGTACATGCTGGGAGCAGACGCCAGTGCTATTTGCCCTGTGTATGACAGTGGGAGCGCAATAGTGAATCTTCTTACCAGAAAACAACTCTTGCTCCTAGGACCAGAATATGCATGTGATTAAACTCCCATTTAGGACTGGGAAACAAACGCTAGCTGGACTTACAAGAAACACACTCTGCTTTTGAGAAAAGAGCACTCTTCTACTCTACTGTGTTTCCTATAGGGCCAGAACAGTGAGCTTGCTCAGAACAAAAGAACTGTGCTTCCTACACACACCGGCCATATCTAGATTAATTCTGCTTAGGAAACTGACAAGAACAGTAGATCCTCTTTAGTCCAATGCACTGTACATGCTGGGAACAGATGCCAGTGCTATATGCCCTGTGTATGACAATGGGAGCGCACTAGTGACTCTTCTTACCAGAAAACAACTCTTGCTCGTAGGACCAGAAACTGCATGTGATTCAACTCCATTTAAGACTGAGAATTAAACGCTAGCTCGCCTTACAAGAAACACACTCTGCTTTTGAGAAAAGGGCATTCTTCTACTCTACTGTATTTCCTATGGGGTCCGAACAGTGAGCTTGCTCAGAAGAAAAGAACTGTGCTTCCTACACACACGGCCATAGCTAGCTCAATTCTGCTTAAGAAACTGACAAGAACAGTACATCCTCTTCTGTCCAATACACTGTACATGCTGGGAACAGACGCCAGTGCAATTTGCCCTGTGTATGACAATGGGAACACAATAGTGACTCTTGATACCAGAAAACAACTCTTGTTCGTAGGACCAGAAACTGCATGTGACTCAACTCCATTTAGGACTGGGAAACAAACGCTAGCTTGCCTTACAAGAAACACACTCTGCTTTTGAGAAAAGAGCACTATTCTACTCTAATGTGTTTCGTATATGGCCAGAACAGTGAGCTTGCTCAGAACAAAAGAACTGTGCTTCCTACACACATGGCCATATCTAGTTCAACTCTGCTTAGGAAACTGACAAGAACAGTAGATCCTCTTCAGTCCAATACTGTGTACATGCTGGGAACAGACGCCAGTGCTATTTGCCCTGTGTATGACAATGGGAGCGCAATAGTGACTCTTCTTACCAGAAAACAACTCTTGCTCGTAGGACCAGAAACTGCATGTGATTCAACTCCATTTAGGACTGGGAAACAAACGCTAGCTCGCCTTACAAGAAACACACTCTGCTTTTGAGAAAAGAGCACTCTTCTACTATACTGTTTTTCCTATTGGGCCACAACAGTGAGCTTGCTCAGAATAAAGAACTGTGCTTCCTACACACACGGCCATATCTAGTTCAACTCTGCTTAGGAAACTGACAAGCACAGTAGCTCCTCTTCAGTCCAATACACTGTACATGCTGGGAACAGACGACAGTGCTATTTGCCCTGTGTATGACAGTGGGAGAGCAATAGTGACTCTTCTTACCAGAAAACAACTCTTGCTCGTAGGACCAGAATATGCATGTGATTCAACTCCCATTTAGGACTGGGAAACATACGCTAGCTCGCCTTACAGGAAACAAACTCTGTTTTGAGAAAAGAGCACTCTTCTATTCTACTGTGTTTCCTCTGGGGTCCGAACAGTGAGCTTGCTCAGAACTAAAGAACTGTGCTTCCTACACACACTTGCAATATATAGTTTAACTCTGCTTAGGAAACTGACAAGAACAGTAGCTCCTCTTCAGTCCAATACACTGTACATGCTGGGAACAGACGCGAGTGCTATTTGCACTGTGTATGGCAATGGGAGCACAATAGTGACTTTCCTTACCAGAAAACAACTCTTACACGTGGGACATACAACTGCATGTGATTCAACTACATTTAGGACTGGAAAACAAACGCTAGCTCGCCTTACAAGAAACACACTCTTCTTTTGAGAAAAGAGCACTCTTCTACTCTACTGTGTTTCCTATGGGGTCCGAACAGTGAGCTTGCTCAGAACAAAAGAACTGTGCTTCCTACACACATGGTCCATATCTAGTTCAACTCTGCTTAGGAAACTGACAAGAAAAATACCTCCTCTTCAGTACAATACACTGTACTTGCTGGGATCAGACGCGAGTGCTCTTTGCACTGTGCATAGCAATGTGAGCACAATAGTGACTTTCCTTACCAAAAACAACTCTTGCTCGTGGGAACAACAACTGCATGTGATTCAACTCCATTTAGGACTGGAAAACAAACGCTAGCTCGCCTTACAAGCAACACACTCTGCTTTTGAGAAAAGAGCACTCTTCTACTCTACTGTGTTTCCTATAGGGCCAGAAAAATGAGCTTGCTCAGAACAAAAGAACTGTGATTCCTACACACACGGCCATATCTAGTTCAATTCTGCTTAGGAAACTGACAAGAACAGTAGATCCTCTTCTGTCCAATACACTGTACTGACTGGGAACAGACGACAGTGCTTTTTGCTTTTTGGATATCAATGGGAGCACAATAGTGAATCTTCTTACCAGAAAACAACTATTGCTCGTAGGACCAGAAACTGCATGTGATTCAACTCCATTTAAGACTGGGAAACAAATGCTTGCTCGCCTTACAAGAAACAAACTCTGCTATTTAGAAAAGAGCACTCTTCTACTCTAATGTGTTTCCTATGGGGTCCGAACAGTGAGCTTGCTCAGAACAAAAGAACTGTGTTTCCTACACACACGGGCCATATCTAGTTCAACTGTGCTTAGGAATCTGACAAGAACAGTAGCTCCTCTTCAGTCCAATACACTGTACTTGCTGGGAAAAGACACGTGTGCTATTTGCTCTGTGTATGAGAAAGGGAGCAAATAGTGACTTTCCTTACCAGAAAACAACTCTTGCTCCTGGGACCAAAAACTGCATGTGATTCAACTCCATTTAGGACTGGGGAACAAACGCTAGCTCGCCTTACAAGAAACACACTCTGCTTTTGAGAAAAGAGCACTCTTCTACTCTACTGTGTTTCCTATAGGGCCAAAACAGTGAGCTTGCTCAGAAAAAAAAAAAAACTGTGCTTCCTACACACAGCCATATCTAGTTCAATTCTGTTTATGAAACTGACAAGAACAGTACATCCCCTTCAGCCCAATACACTGTACATGCTGGGAACAGACGCCAGTGCTATTTGCACTTTGTATGACAATGGGAGCACAATAGTGACTCTTCTTACTAGAAAACAGCTCTTGCTCGTAGGACCAGAAACTGCATGTGATTCAACTCCATTAAGGATTGGGAAGCAAACGCAAGCTCTCCTTCCAAGAAACACACTCTGCTTTTTAGAATAGAGCACTCTTCTACTCTAAAGTGTTTCCTATGGGGTCCGAAAAGTGATCTTGCTCAGAACAAAAGAACTGTGCTTCCTACACACACGGGCCATATCTAGTTCAACTCTGCTTAGGAAATTGACAAGAACAGTAGCTCCTCTTCAGTCCAATACACTGTACTTGCTGGGAACAGATGCCAGTGCTATTTGCACTGTGTGTGGCAATGGGAGCGCAATAGTGACTTTCCTACCAGAAAACGACTCTTGCTCGTAGGACCAGAAACTGCATGTGATTCAACTCCATTTAGGACTGGGAAACAAACGCTAGATTGCCTTACAAGAAACACACTCTGCTTTTGAGAAAAGAGCAGTGTTCTACTCTAATGTGTTTCCTATAGGGCCAGAACAGTGAGCTTGCTCAGAACAAAAGAACTGTGCTTTCTACACACAAGGGCAATATCTAGTTCAACTGTGCTTAGGAATCTGACAAGAACAGTAGCTCCTTTTCAGTCCAATACACTGTACTTGCTGGGAAAAGACACGTGTGCTATTTGCTCTGTGTATGAGAAAGGGAGCAAATAGTGACTTTCCTTACCAGAAAACAACTCTTGCTCGTGGGACCAAAAACTGCATGTGATTCAACTCCATTTAGGACTGGGAAACAAACGCTAGCTCGCCTTACAAGAAACACACTCTGCTTTTGAGAAAACAGCACTCCTCTACTCTACTGTGTTTCCTATAGGGCCAAAACAGTGAGCTTGCTCAGAACAAAAGAACTGTTCTTCATACACACATGGCCATATCTAGTTAAATTCTGCTTAGGAAACTGACAAGAACAGTAGATCCTCTTCAGTCCAATACACTGTACATGCTGGGAACAGACGCCAGTGCTATTTGCCCTGTGTATGACAATGGGAGCGCAATAGTGACTCTTCTTACCAGAAAACAGCTCTTGCTCGTAGGACCAGAAACTGCATGTGATTCAACTCCATTTAGGACTGGGAAACAAACACAATCTCGCATTACAAGAAACACACTCTGCTTTTGAGAAAAGAGCACTATTCTACTCTAATGTGTTTCCTATGGGGTGCAAACAGTCAGCTTACTCAGAACAAAAGAACTGTGCTTCCTACACACACGAGCTATATCTATTTCAACTCTGCTTAGGAAACTGACAAGAAAAGTAGATCCTCTTCAGTGCAATACACTGTACACGCTGGGAACAGACGCCAGTGCTATTTGCACTGTGTATGGCAATGGGAGCGCAATAGTGACTCTTCTTACCAGAAAACAACTCTTGCTCGTAGGACCAACAACTGCATGTGATTCAACTCCATTTAGGACTGCGAAACAAACACTAGGTCGCCTTATAAGAAACACACTCTGCTTTTGAGAAAAGAGCACTCTTCTACTATACTGTTTTTCCTATTGGGCCACAACAGTGAGCTTGCTCAGAAAAAAAGAACTGTGCTTCCTACACACACGGCCATATCTAGTTCAACTCTGCTTAGGAAACTGACAAGAACTGTAGCTCCTCTTCAGTCCAATACACTGTACATGCTGGGAACAGACGCCAGTGCTATTTGCCCTGTGTATGACAGTGGGAGCGCAATAGTGACTCTTCTTACCAGAAAACAACTCTGGCTCATAGGACCAGAATATGCATGTGATTCAACTCCCATTTAGGACAGGGAAACAAACGCTAGCTCGCCTTACAGGAAACACACTCTGTTTTGAGAAAAGAGCACTCATCTACTCTACTGTGTTTCCTCTGGGGTCCGAACAGTGAGCTTGCTCAGAACAAAAGAACTGTGCATCCTACACACACGGGTAATATCTAGTTCAACTCTGCTTAGGAATCTGACAAGAACAATAGCTCCTCTTCAGTCCAATACACTGTACTTGCTGGGAACAGACGCTAGTGCTATTTGCACTGTGTATGGCAATGGGAGCACAATAGTGACTTTCCTTACCAGAAAACAACTCTTACTCGTGGGACAAACAACTGCATGTGATTCAACTCCATTTAGGACTGGAAAACAAACGCTAGCTCACCTTACAAGAAACACACTCTACTTTTGAGAAAAGAACACTCTTCTACTCTGCTGTGTTTTCTATAGGGCCAAAACAGTGAGCTTGCTCAGAACAAAAAAACTGTGCTTCCTACACAAACGGCCATATCTAGTTCAATTCTGCTTAGGAAACTGACAAGAACAGTAGATCCCCTTCAGTCCAATACACTGTACATGCTGGGAACAGACCCCAGTGCTATTTGCACTATGTATGACAATGGGAGCACAATAGTGACTCTTCTTACCAGAAAACAGCTCTTGCTCGTAGGACCAGAAACTGCATGGTATTCAACTCCATTTAGGACTGGGAAACAAACGCAAGCTCGCCTTACAAGAAACACACTCTGCTTTTTAGAAAAGAGCACTCTTCTACTCTAATGTGTTTCCTATGGGGTCTGAAAAGTGAGCTTGCTCAGAACAAAAGAACTGTGCATCCTACACACACGGGCCATATCTAGTTCAACTCTGCTTAGGAATCTGACAAGAACAGTAGCTCCTCTTCAGTCCAATACACATTACTTGCTGGGAACAGACGCGAGTGCTATTAGCAGTGTGTATGGCAATGGGAGCGTAATAGTGACTCTTCTTACCAGAAAACAACTCTTGCTCATAGGACGAAAAACTGCATGTGATTCAACTCCATTTAGGACTGGGAAATAAACGCTATCTCACCTTACAAGAAACACACTCTGCTTTTGAGAAAAGAGCACGCTTCTACTCTACTGTGTTTCCTATGGGGTCTGAACAGTGAGCTTGCTCAGAACAAAAGAATTGTGCTTCCTACACACAGGGTCCATATCTAGTTCAACTCTGCTTAGGAAACTGACAAGAACAATACCTCCTCTTCAGTACAATACACTGTACTTGCTGGGATCAGACGCGAGTGCTCTTTGCACTATGCATGGCAATGGGAGCACAATATTGACATTCCTTACCAGAAAACAACTCTTGCTCGTGGGACCAACAACTGCATGTGATTCAACTCCATTTAGGACTGGAAAACAAACGCTAGCTCGCCTTAAAAGCAACACACTCTGCTTTTGAGAAAAGAGAACTCTTCTACTCTACTCTGTTTCCTATAGGGCCAGAACAGTGAGCTTGCTCAGAACAAAAGAACTGTGCTTCCTACACACACGGCCATATCTAGTTCAATTCTGCTTAGGAAACTGACAAGAACAGTAGATCCCCTTCAGTCCAATACACTGTACATGCTGGGAACAGACCCCAGTGCTATTTGCACTATGTATGACAATGGGAGCACAATAGTGACTCTTCTTACCAGAAAACAGCTCTTGCTCGTAGGACCAGAAACTGCATGGTATTCAACTCCATTTAGGACTGGGAAACAAACGCAAGCTCGCCTTACAAGAAACACACTCTGCTTTTTAGAAAAGAGCACTCTTCTACTCTAATGTGTTTCCTATGGGGTCTGAAAAGTGAGCTTGCTCAGAACAAAAGAACTGTGCTTCCTACACACACGGGCCATATCTAGTTCAACTATGCTTAGGAAACTGACAAGAACAGTAGCTCCTCTTCAGTCCAATACACTGTACTTGATGGGAACAGACACGAGTCCTATTTGCACTTTGTGTGGCAATGGGAGCACAATAGTGACTCTTCTTACCAGAAAACAACTCTTGCTTGTAGGACCAAAAACTGCATGTGATTCAACTCCATTTAGGACTATGAAAAAAACGCTAGCTTGCCTTACAAGAAACACACTCTGCTTTTGAGAAAGAGCACTCTTCTACTCTACTGTGTTTCCTATATGGCCAAAACAGTGAGCTTGCTCAGAACAAAAGAACTGTGCTTCCTAAACACACGGGCTATATCTAGTTCAACTCTGCTTAGGAAACTGATAAGAACAGTAGCTCCTCTTCATTCCAATACACTGTACTTGCTGGGAACAGACGCGAGTGCTTTTTGCCCTGTGTATGACAGTGGGAGCACAATATTGACTCTTCTTATCATAAAACAATTCTTTCTCGTAGGACCAGAAACTGCATGTGATTCAACTCCCATTTAGGACTGGGAAACAAATGCTAGATCTCATTACAAGAAACACACTCTGCTTTTTAGAAAAGAGCACTCTTCTACTCTAATGTGTTTCCTATGGGGTCCGAAAAGTGAGCTTGCTCAGAACAAAAGAACTGTGCATCCTACACACACGGGCCATATCTAGTTCAACTCTGCTCAGGAATCTGACAAGAACAGTAGCTCCTCTTCAGTCCAATACACATTACTTGCTGGGAACAGACGCGAGTGCTATTAGCAGTGTGTATGGCAATGGGAGCGTAATAGTGACTCTTCTTACCAGAAAACAACTCTTGCTCATAGGACGAAAAACTGCATTGGATTCAACTACATTTAGGACTGGGAAACAAACGCTATCTCACCTTACAAGAAACACACTCTGCTTTTGAGAAAAGAGCTCGCTTCTACTCTACTGTGTTTCCTATGGGGTCCGAACAGTGAGCTTGCTCAGAACAAAAGAACTGTGCTTCCTACACACAGGGTCCATATCTAGTTCAACTCTGCTTAGGAAACTGACAAGAACAATACCTCCTCTTCAGTCCAATACACTGTACTTGCTGGAATCAGACGCGAGTGGTCTTTGCACTGTGCATGGCAATGGGAGCACAATATTGACTTTCCTTACCAGAAAACAACTCTTGCTCGTGGGACCAACAACTGCATGTGATTTAACTCCATTTAGGACTGGAAAACAAACGCTAGCTCGCCTTACAAGCAACACACTCTGCTTTTGAGAAAAGAGCACTCATCTACTCTACTCTGTTTCCTGTAGGGCCAGAACAGTGAGCTTGCTCAGAACAAAAGAACTGTGCATCCTACACACACGGCCATATCTAGTTCAATTCTGCTTAGGAAACTTACAAGAACAGTAGATCCTCTTCAGTCCAATACACTGTACATGCTGGGAACAGACCAGAGTGCTATTTGCTTTTTGTATGACAATGGGAGCACAATAGTGACTCTTCTTACCAGAAAACAACTATTGCTTGTAGGACCAGAAACTGCATGTGATTCAACTCCATTTAGGACTGGGAAACAAACGCTAGCTCGCCTTACAAGAAACAAATTCTGCTTTTTAGGAAAGAGCACTCTTCTACTCTAATGTGTTTCCTATGGGGTCCGAACAGTGAGCTTGCTCCGAACAAAAGAACTGAGCTTCCTACACACACGGGCCATATCTAGTTCAACTCTGCTTAGGAAACTGACAAGAACAGTAGCTCCTCTTCAGTCCAATACACTGTACTTGATGGGAACAGACGCGAGTACTATTTGCACTGTGTGTGGCAATGGGAGCACAATAGTGACTCTTCTTACCAGAAAACAACTCTTGCTTGTAGGACCAAAAACTGCATGTGATTCAACTCCATTTAGGACTGGGAAAAAATGCTAGCTTGCCTTACAAGAAACACACTCTGCTTTTGAGAAAGAGCACTCTTCTACTCTACTGTGTTTCCTATATGGCCAAAACAGTGAGCTTGCTCAGAACAAAAGAACTGTGCTTCCTACACACGGGCTATATCTAGTTCAACTCTGCTTAGGAAACTGACAAGAACAGTAGCTCCTCTTCATTCCAATACACTGTACTTGCTGGGAACAGACGCGAGTGCTTTTTGCCCTGTGTATGACAGTGGGAGCACAATATTGACTCTTCTTATCATAAAACAATTCTTTCTCGTAGGACCAGAAACTGCATGTGATTCAACTCCCATTTAGGACTGGGATACAAATGCTAGCTTTCATTACAAGAAACACACTCTGCTTTTGAGAAAAGAGCACTCTTCTACTCTACTGTCTTTCCTATGGGTTCCGAACAGTGAGCTTGCTCAGAACAAAAGAACTGTGCTTCCTACACTGTACTGGCTGGGAAGAGACGCGAGTGCTATTTGCACTGTGTGTGGCAATGGGAGCACAATAGTGACTTTCCCACCAGAAAACGACTCTTGCTCGTAGGACCAGAAACTGCATGTGATTCAACTCCATTTAGAACTGGGAAACAAACGCTAGCTCGCCTTACAAGAAACACACTCTGCTTTTCAGAAACGATCACTCTTCTACTCTACTGTGTTTCCTATAGGGCCAGAACATTGAGCTTGCTCAGAACAAAAGAAATGTGCTTCCTACACACACGGGCAATATCTAGTTCAACTGTGCTTAGGAATCTGACAAGAACAGTAGCTCCTCTTCAGTCCAATACACTGTACTTGCTAGGAAAAGACACGTGTGCTATTTGCTCTGTGTATGAGAAAGGGAGCGAATAGTGACTTTCCTTACCAGAAAACAACTCTTCTCGTGGGACCAAAAAATGCATGTGATTCAACTCCATTTAGGACTGGAAAACAAAAGCTAGCTCGTCTTACAAGAAACACACTCTGCTTTTGAGAAAAGAGCACTCTTCTACTCTACTGTGTTTCCTATAGGGCCAAAACAGTGAGCTTGCTCAGAACAAAAGAACTGTGCTTCTTACACACACGGCCATATCTAGTTCAATTCTGCCTAGGAAACTGACAAGAACAGTAGATCCTCTTCAGTCCAATACACTGTACATGCTGGGAACAGACGCCAATGCTATTTGCCCTGTGTATGACAGTGGGAGCGCAATAGTGACTCTTCTTACCAGAAAACAACTCTTGCTCGTTGGAACAGAAACTGCATGTGATTCAAATCCATTTAGGACAGGGAAACAAACGCTAGCTCAACTTACAAGAAAGACACTATGCTTTTGAGAAAAGGGCACTCTTCTACTCTACGGTGTTTCCTATGGGGTCCGAACAGCGAGCTTGCTCAGAACAAAAGAACTGTGCTTCCTACACACGGGCCATATCTAGTTCAACTATGCTTAGGAAACTGACAAGAACAGTAGCTCCTCTTCAGTCCAATACACTGTACTTGATGGGAACAGACACGAGTCCTATTTGCACTTTGTGTGGCAATGGGAGCACAATAGTGACTCTTCTTACCAGAAAACAACTCTTGCTTGTAGGACCAAAAACTGCATGTGATTCAACTCCATTTAGGACTGGGAAAAAAAAATGCTAGCTTGCCTTACAAGAAACACACTCTGCTTTTGAGAAAGAGCACTCTTCTACTCTACTGTGTTTCCTATATGGCCAAAACAGTGAGCTTGCTCAGAACAAAAGAACTGTGCTTCCTAAACACACGGGCTATATCTAGTTCAACTCTGCTTAGGAAACTGATAAGAACAGTAGCTCCTCTTCATTCCAATACACTGTACTTGCTGGGAACAGACGCGAGTGCTTTTTGCCCTGTGTATGACAGTGGGAGCACAATATTGACTCTTCTTATCATAAAACAATTCTTTCTCGTAGGACCAGAAACTGCATGTGATTCAACTCCCATTTAGGACTGGGATACAAATGCTAGATCTCATTACAAGAAACACACTCTGCTTTTTAGAAAAGAGCACTCTTCTACTCTAATGTGTTTCCTATGGGGTCCGAAAAGTGAGCTTGCTCAGAACAAAAGAACTGTGCATCCTACACACACGGGCCATATCTAGTTCAACTCTGCTCAGGAATCTGACAAGAACAGTAGCTCCTCTTCAGTCCAATACACATTACTTGCTGGGAACAGACGCGAGTGCTATTAGCAGTGTGTATGGCAATGGGAGCGTAATAGTGACTCTTCTTACCAGAAAACAACTCTTGCTCATAGGACGAAAAACTGCATTGGATTCAACTACATTTAGGACTGGGAAACAAACGCTATCTCACCTTACAAGAAACACACTCTGCTTTTGAGAAAAGAGCTCGCTTCTACTCTACTGTGTTTCCTATGGGGTCCGAACAGTGAGCTTGCTCAGAACAAAAGAACTGTGCTTCCTACACACAGGGTCCATATCTAGTTCAACTCTGCTTAGGAAACTGACAAGAACAATACCTCCTCTTCAGTCCAATACACTGTACTTGCTGGGATCAGACGCGAGTGGTCTTTGCACTGTGCATGGCAATGGAAGCACAATATTGACTTTCCTTACCAGAAAACAACTCTTGCTCGTGGGACCAACAACTGCATGTGATTTAACTCCATTTAGGACTGGAAAACAAACGCTAGCTCGCCTTACAAGCAACACACTCTGCTTTTGAGAAAAGAGCACTCATCTACTCTACTCTGTTTCCTATAGGGCCAGAACAGTGAGCTTGCTCAGAACAAAAGAACTGTGCATCCTACACACACGGCCATATCTAGTTCAATTCTGCTTAGGAAACTTACAAGAACAGTAGATCCTCTTCAGTCCAATACACTGTACATGCTGGGAACAGACCAGAGTGCTATTTGCTTTTTGTATGACAATGGGAGCACAATAGTGACTCTTCTTACCAGAAAACAACTATTGCTTGTAGGACCAGAAACTGCATGTGATTCAACTCCATTTAGGACTGGGAAACAAACGCTAGCTCGCCTTACAAGAAACAAATTCTGCTTTTTAGGAAAGAGCACTCTTCTACTCTAATGTGTTTCCTATGGGGTCCGAACAGTGAGCTTGCTCCGAACAAAAGAACTGAGCTTCCTACACACACGGGCCATATCTAGTTCAACTCTGCTTAGGAAACTGACAAGAACAGTAGCTCCTCTTCAGTCCAATACACTGTACTTGATGGGAACAGACGCGAGTACTATTTGCACTGTGTGTGGCAATGGGAGCACAATAGTGACTCTTCTTACCAGAAAACAACTCTTGCTTGTAGGACCAAAAACTGCATGTGATTCAACTCCATTTAGGACTGGGAAAAAATGCTAGCTTGCCTTACAAGAAACACACTCTGCTTTTGAGAAAGAGCACTCTTCTACTCTACTGTGTTTCCTATATGGCCAAAACAGTGAGCTTGCTCAGAACAAAAGAACTGTGCTTCCTACACACGGGCTATATCTAGTTCAACTCTGCTTAGGAAACTGACAAGAACAGTAGCTCCTCTTCATTCCAATACACTGTACTTGCTGGGAACAGACGCGAGTGCTTTTTGCCCTGTGTATGACAGTGGGAGCACAATATTGACTCTTCTTATCATAAAACAATTCTTTCTCGTAGGACCAGAAACTGCATGTGATTCAACTCCCATTTAGGACTGGGATACAAATGCTAGCTTTCATTACAAGAAACACACTCTGCTTTTGAGAAAAGAGCACTCTTCTACTCTACTGTCTTTCCTATGGGTTCCGAACAGTGAGCTTGCTCAGAACAAAAGAACTGTGCTTCCTACACTGTACTGGCTGGGAAGAGACGCGAGTGCTATTTGCACTGTGTGTGGCAATGGGAGCACAATAGTGACTTTCCCACCAGAAAACGACTCTTGCTCGTAGGACCAGAAACTGCATGTGATTCAACTCCATTTAGAACTGGGAAACAAACGCTAGCTCGCCTTACAAGAAACACACTCTGCTTTTCAGAAACGATCACTCTTCTACTCTACTGTGTTTCCTATAGGGCCAGAACATTGAGCTTGCTCAGAACAAAAGAAATGTGCTTCCTACACACACGGGCAATATCTAGTTCAACTGTGCTTAGGAATCTGACAAGAACAGTAGCTCCTCTTCAGTCCAATACACTGTACTTGCTAGGAAAAGACACGTGTGCTATTTGCTCTGTGTATGAGAAAGGGAGCGAATAGTGACTTTCCTTACCAGAAAACAACTCTTCTCGTGGGACCAAAAAATGCATGTGATTCAACTCCATTTAGGACTGGAAAACAAAAGCTAGCTCGTCTTACAAGAAACACACTCTGCTTTTGAGAAAAGAGCACTCTTCTACTCTACTGTGTTTCCTATAGGGCCAAAACAGTGAGCTTGCTCAGAACAAAAGAACTGTGCTTCTTACACACACGGCCATATCTAGTTCAATTCTGCCTAGGAAACTGACAAGAACAGTAGATCCTCTTCAGTCCAATACACTGTACATGCTGGGAACAGACGCCAATGCTATTTGCCCTGTGTATGACAGTGGGAGCGCAATAGTGACTCTTCTTACCAGAAAACAACTCTTGCTCGTTGGAACAGAAACTGCATGTGATTCAAATCCATTTAGGACAGGGAAACAAACGCTAGCTCAACTTACAAGAAAGACACTATGCTTTTGAGAAAAGGGCACTCTTCTACTCTACGGTGTTTCCTATGGGGTCCGAACAGCGAGCTTGCTCAGAACAAAAGAACTGTGCTTCCTACACACGGGCCATATCTAGTTCAACTATGCTTAGGAAACTGACAAGAACAGTAGCTCCTCTTCAGTCCAATACACTGTACTTGATGGGAACAGACACGAGTCCTATTTGCACTTTGTGTGGCAATGGGAGCACAATAGTGACTCTTCTTACCAGAAAACAACTCTTGCTTGTAGGACCAAAAACTGCATGTGATTCAACTCCATTTAGGACTGGGAAAAAAAATGCTAGCTTGCCTTACAAGAAACACACTCTGCTTTTGAGAAAGAGCACTCTTCTACTCTACTGTGTTTCCTATATGGCCAAAACAGTGAGCTTGCTCAGAACAAAAGAACTGTGCTTCCTAAACACACGGGCTATATCTAGTTCAACTCTGCTTAGGAAACTGATAAGAACAGTAGCTCCTCTTCATTCCAATACACTGTACTTGCTGGGAACAGACGCGAGTGCTTTTTGCCCTGTGTATGACAGTGGGAGCACAATATTGACTCTTCTTATCATAAAACAATTCTTTCTCGTAGGACCAGAAACTGCATGTGATTCAACTCCCATTTAGGACTGGGATACAAATGCTAGATCTCATTACAAGAAACACACTCTGCTTTTTAGAAAAGAGCACTCTTCTACTCTAATGTGTTTCCTATGGGGTCCGAAAAGTGAGCTTGCTCAGAACAAAAGAACTGTGCATCCTACACACACGGGCCATATCTAGTTCAACTCTGCTCAGGAATCTGACAAGAACAGTAGCTCCTCTTCAGTCCAATACACATTACTTGCTGGGAACAGACGCGAGTGCTATTAGCAGTGTGTATGGCAATGGGAGCGTAATAGTGACTCTTCTTACCAGAAAACAACTCTTGCTCATAGGACGAAAAACTGCATTGGATTCAACTACATTTAGGACTGGGAAACAAACGCTATCTCACCTTACAAGAAACACACTCTGCTTTTGAGAAAAGAGCTCGCTTCTACTCTACTGTGTTTCCTATGGGGTCCGAACAGTGAGCTTGCTCAGAACAAAAGAACTGTGCTTCCTACACACAGGGTCCATATCTAGTTCAACTCTGCTTAGGAAACTGACAAGAACAATACCTCCTCTTCAGTCCAATACACTGTACTTGCTGGGATCAGACGCGAGTGGTCTTTGCACTGTGCATGGCAATGGAAGCACAATATTGACTTTCCTTACCAGAAAACAACTCTTGCTCGTGGGACCAACAACTGCATGTGATTTAACTCCATTTAGGACTGGAAAACAAACGCTAGCTCGCCTTACAAGCAACACACTCTGCTTTTGAGAAAAGAGCACTCATCTACTCTACTCTGTTTCCTATAGGGCCAGAACAGTGAGCTTGCTCAGAACAAAAGAACTGTGCATCCTACACACACGGCCATATCTAGTTCAATTCTGCTTAGGAAACTTACAAGAACAGTAGATCCTCTTCAGTCCAATACACTGTACATGCTGGGAACAGACCAGAGTGCTATTTGCTTTTTGTATGACAATGGGAGCACAATAGTGACTCTTCTTACCAGAAAACAACTATTGCTTGTAGGACCAGAAACTGCATGTGATTCAACTCCATTTAGGACTGGGAAACAAACGCTAGCTCGCCTTACAAGAAACAAATTCTGCTTTTTAGGAAAGAGCACTCTTCTACTCTAATGTGTTTCCTATGGGGTCCGAACAGTGAGCTTGCTCCGAACAAAAGAACTGAGCTTCCTACACACACGGGCCATATCTAGTTCAACTCTGCTTAGGAAACTGACAAGAACAGTAGCTCCTCTTCAGTCCAATACACTGTACTTGATGGGAACAGACGCGAGTACTATTTGCACTGTGTGTGGCAATGGGAGCACAATAGTGACTCTTCTTACCAGAAAACAACTCTTGCTTGTAGGACCAAAAACTGCATGTGATTCAACTCCATTTAGGACTGGGAAAAAATGCTAGCTTGCCTTACAAGAAACACACTCTGCTTTTGAGAAAGAGCACTCTTCTACTCTACTGTGTTTCCTATATGGCCAAAACAGTGAGCTTGCTCAGAACAAAAGAACTGTGCTTCCTACACACGGGCTATATCTAGTTCAACTCTGCTTAGGAAACTGACAAGAACAGTAGCTCCTCTTCATTCCAATACACTGTACTTGCTGGGAACAGACGCGAGTGCTTTTTGCCCTGTGTATGACAGTGGGAGCACAATATTGACTCTTCTTATCATAAAACAATTCTTTCTCGTAGGACCAGAAACTGCATGTGATTCAACTCCCATTTAGGACTGGGATACAAATGCTAGCTTTCATTACAAGAAACACACTCTGCTTTTGAGAAAAGAGCACTCTTCTACTCTACTGTCTTTCCTATGGGTTCCGAACAGTGAGCTTGCTCAGAACAAAAGAACTGTGCTTCCTACACTGTACTGGCTGGGAAGAGACGCGAGTGCTATTTGCACTGTGTGTGGCAATGGGAGCACAATAGTGACTTTCCCACCAGAAAACGACTCTTGCTCGTAGGACCAGAAACTGCATGTGATTCAACTCCATTTAGAACTGGGAAACAAACGCTAGCTCGCCTTACAAGAAACACACTCTGCTTTTCAGAAACGATCACTCTTCTACTCTACTGTGTTTCCTATAGGGCCAGAACATTGAGCTTGCTCAGAACAAAAGAAATGTGCTTCCTACACACACGGGCAATATCTAGTTCAACTGTGCTTAGGAATCTGACAAGAACAGTAGCTCCTCTTCAGTCCAATACACTGTACTTGCTAGGAAAAGACACATGTGCTATTTGCTCTGTGTATGAGAAAGGGAGCGAATAGTGACTTTCCTTACCAGAAAACAACTCTTCTCGTGGGACCAAAAAATGCATGTGATTCAACTCCATTTAGGACTGGAAAACAAAAGCTAGCTCGTCTTACAAGAAACACACTCTGCTTTTGAGAAAAGAGCACTCTTCTACTCTACTGTGTTTCCTATAGGGCCAAAACAGTGAGCTTGCTCAGAACAAAAAAACTGTGCTTCTTACACACACGGCCATATCTAGTTCAATTCTGCCTAGGAAACTGACAAGAACAGTAGATCCTCTTCAGTCCAATACACTGTACATGCTGGGAACAGACGCCAATGCTATTTGCCCTGTGTATGACAGTGGGAGCGCAATAGTGACTCTTCTTACCAGAAAACAACTCTTGCTCGTTGGAACAGAAACTGCATGTGATTCAAATCCATTTAGGACAGGGAAACAAACGCTAGCTCAACTTACAAGAAAGACACTATGCTTTTGAGAAAAGGGCACTCTTCTACTCTACGGTGTTTCCTATGGGGTCCGAACAGCGAGCTTGCTCAGAACAAAAGAACTGTGCTTCCTACACACGGGCCATATCTAGTTCAACTATGCTTAGGAAACTGACAAGTACAGTAGCTCCTCTTCAGTCCAATACACTGTACTTGATGGGAACAGACGCGAGTCCTATTTGCACTGTGTGTGGCAATGGGAGCACAATAGTGACTCTTCTTACCAGAAAACAACTCTTGCTTGTAGGACCAAAAACTGCATGTGATTCAACTCCATTTAGGACTGGGAAAAAAACGCTAGCTCGCCTTAGAAGAAACACACTCTGCTTTTGAGAAAGAGCACTCTTCTACTCTACTGTGTTTCCTATAGGGCCAAAACAGTGAGCTTGCTCAGAACAAAAGAACTGTGCTTCCTACACACGGGCTATATCTAGTTCAACTCTGCTTAGGAAACTGACAAGAACAGTAGCTCCTCTTCATTCCAATACACTGTACTTGCTGGGAACAGACGCGAGTGCTTTTTGCCCTGTGTATGACAGTGGGAGCACAATATTGACTCTTCTTATCATAAAACAATTCTTTCTCGTAGGACCAGAAACTGCATGTGATTCAACTCCCATTTAGGACTGGGATACAAATGCTAGCTCTCATTACAAGAAACACACTCTGCTTTTGAGAAAAGAGCACTCTTCTACTCTACTGTCTTTCCTATGGGTTCCGAACAGTGAGCTTGCTCAGAACAAAAGAACTGTGCTTCCTACACTGTACTGGCTGGGAAGAGACGCGAGTGCTATTTGCACTGTGTGTGGCAATGGGAGCACAATAGTGACTTTCCCACCAGAAAACGACTCTTGCTCGTAGGACCAGAAACTGCATGTGATTCAACGCCATTTAGGACTGGGAAACAAACGCTAGCTAGCCTTAAAAGAAACACACTCTGCTTTTGAGAAAAGAGCACTATTCTACTCTAATGTGTTTCCTATGTGGCCCGAACAGTGAGCTTGCTCAGAACAAAAGAACTGTGTTTCCTACACACACGGCCATATCTAGTTCAACTCTGCTTAGGAAAATGACAAGAACAGTAGATCCTCTTCAGTCCAATACAGTGTACATGCTGGGAACAGACGCCAGTGCTATTTGCCCTGTGTATGACAATGGGAGCACAATACTGACTCTTCTTACCAGAAAACAACTCTTGTTCGTAGGACCAGAAACTGCATGTGATTCAACTCCATTTAGGACTGAGAAACAAACGCTAGCTCGCCTTACAAGAAACACACTCTGCTTTTGAGAAAAGGGCATTCTTCTACTCTACTGTATTTCCTATGGGGTCCGAACAGTGAGCTTGCTCAGAAGAAAAGAACTGTGCTTCCTACACACACGGCCATAGCTAGCTCAATTCTGCTTAAGAAACTGACATGAACAGTACATCCTCTTCTGTCCAATACACTGTACATGCTGGGAACAGACGCCAGTGCAATTTGCCCTGTGTATGACAATGGGAGCACAATAGTGACTCTTGATACCAGAAAACAACTCTTGCTCGTAGGACCAGAAACTGCATGTGACTCAACTCCATTTAGGACTGGGAAACAAACGCTAGCTTGCCTTACAAGAAACACACTCTGCTTTTGAGAAAAGAGCACTATTCTATTCTAATGTGTTTCATATATGGCCAGAACAGTGAGCTTGCTCAGAACAAAAGAACTGTGCTTCCTACACACACGGCCATATCTAGTTCAATTCTGCTTAGGAAACTGACAAGAACAGTAGATCCTCTTCAGTCCAATACTGTGTACATGCTGGGAACAGACGCCAGTGCTATTTGCCCTGTGTATGACAATGGGAGCGCAATAATGACTCTTCTTACCAGAAAACAACTCTTGCTCGTAGGACCAGGAACTGCATGTGATTCAACTCCATTTAGGACTGGGAAACAAACGCTAGCTCGCCTTTCAAGAAACACACTCTGCTTTTGAGAAAAGAGCACTCTTCTACTATACTGTTTTTCCTATTGGGCCACAACAGTGAGCTTGCTCAGAACAAAAGAACTGTGCTTCCTACACACACGGCCATATCTAGTTCAACTCTGCTTAGGAAACTGACAAGAACAGTAGCTCCTCTTCAGTCCAATACACTGTACATGCTGGGAACAGACGACAGTGCTATTTGCCCTGTGTATGACAGTGGGAGAGCAATAGTGACTCTTCTTACCAGAAAACAACTCTTGCTCGTAGGACCAGAATATGCATGTGATACAACTCCCATTTAGGACTGGGAAACAAACGCTAGCTCGCCTTACAGGAAACAAACTCTGTTTTGAGAAAAGAGCACTCTTCTATTCTACTGTGTTTCCTCTGGGGTCCGAACAGTGAGCTTGCTCAGAACAAAAGAAATGTGCTTCCTACACACACGGGCAATATCTAGTTCAACTGTGCTTAGGAATCTGACAAGAACAGTAGCTCCTCTTCAGTCCAATACACTGTACTTGCTAGGAAAAGACACGTGTGCTATTTGCTCTGTGTATGAGAAAGGGAGCGAATAGTGACTTTCCTTACCAGAAAACAACTCTTCTCGTGGGACCAAAAACTGCATGTGATTCAACTCCATTTAGGACTGGAAAACAAAAGCTAGCTCGTCTTACAAGAAACACACTCTGCTTTTGAGAAAAGAGCACTCTTCTACTCTACTGTGTTTCCTATAGGGCCAAAACAGTGAGCTTGCTCAGAACAAAAGAACTGTGCTTCTTACACACACGGCCATATCTAGTTCAATTCTGCCTAGGAAACTGACAAGAACAGTAGATCCTCTTCAGTCCAATACACTGTACATGCTGGGAACAGACGCCAATGCTATTTGCCCTGTGTATGACAGTGGGAGCGCAATAGTGACTCTTCTTACCAGAAAACAACTCTTGCTCGTTGGAACAGAAACTGCATGTGATTCAAATACATTTAGGACAGGGAAACAAACGCTAGCTCAACTTACAAGAAAGACCCTATGCTTTTGAGAAAAGGGCACTCTTCTACTCTACGGTGTTTCCTATGGGGTCCGAACAGCGAGCTTGCTCAGAACAAAAGAACTGTGCTTCCTACACACACGGGCCATATCTAGTTCAACTATGCTTAGGAAACTGACAAGAACAGTAGCTCCTCGTCAGTCCAATACATTGTACTTGATGGGAACAGACGCGAGTCCTATTTGCACTGTGTGTGGCAATGGGAGCACAATAGTGACTCTTCTTACCAGAAAACAACTCTTGCTTGTAGGACCAAAAACTGCATGTGATTCAACTCCATTTAGGACTGGGAAAAAAACGCTAGCACGCCTTACAAGAAACACACTCTGCTTTTGAGAAAGAGCACTCTTCTACTCTACTGTGTTTCCTATAGGGCCAAAACAGTGAGCTTGCTCAGAACAAAAGAACTGTGCTTCCTACACACGGGCTATATCTAGTTCAACTCTGCTTAGGAAACTGACAAGAACAGTAGCTCCTCTTCATTCCAATACACTGTACTTGCTGGGAACAGACGCGAGTGCTTTTTGCCCTGTGTATGACAGTGGGAGCACAATATTGACTCTTCTTATCATAAAACAATTCTTTCTCGTAGGACCAGAAACTGCATGTGATTCAACTCCCATTTAGGACTGGGATACAAATGCTAGCTCTCATTACAAGAAACACACTCTGCTTTTGAGAAAAGAGCACTCTTCTACTCTACTGTCTTTCCTATGGGTTCCGAACAGTGAGCTTGCTCAGAACAAAAGAACTGTGCTTCCTACACTGTACTGGCTGGGAAGAGACGCGAGTGCTATTTGCACTGTGTGTGGCAATGGGAGCACAATAGTGACTTTCCCACCAGAAAACGACTCTTGCTCGTAGGACCAGAAACTGCATGTGATTCAACGCCATTTAGAACTGGGAAACAAACGCTAGCTCGCCTTACAAGAAACACACTCTGCTTTAGAGAAACGATCACTCTTCTACTCTACTGTGTTTCCTATAGGGCCAGAACAGTGAGCATGCTCAGAACAAAAGAACTGTGCTTCCTACACACACGGCCATATCTAGTTAAATTCTGATTAGGAAACTGACAAGAACAGTAGATCCTCTTCAGTCCAATACACTGTACATGCTGGGAGCAGACGCCAGTGCTATTTGCCCTGTGTATGACAATGGGAGTGCAATAGTGACTCTTCTTACCAGAAAACAACTCTTGCTCGTTGGACCAGAAACTGCATGGGATTCAACTCCATTTAGGACTGGGAAACAAACGCTAGCTTGCCTTACAAGAAACACACTCTGCTTTTGAGAAAAGAGCAGTATTCTACTCTAATGTGTTTCCTATAGGGCCAGAACAGTGAGCTTGCTCAGGACAAAAGAACTGTGCTTTCTTCACACACAGGCAATATCTAGTTCAACTGTGCTTAGGAATCTGACAAGAACAGTAGCTCCTTTTCATTCCAATACACTGTACTTGCTGGGAAAAGACACGTGTGCTATTTGCTCTGTGTATTAGAAAGGGAGCAAATAGTGACTTTCCTTACCAGAAAACAACTCTTGCTCGTGGGACCAAAAACTGCATGTGATTCAACTCCATTTATTACTGGGAAACAAACGCTAGCTCGCCTTACAAGAAACACACTCTGCTTTTGAGAAAACAGCACTCTTCTACTCTACTGTGTTTCCTATAGGGCCAAAACAGTGAGCTTGCTCAGAAAAAAAGAACTGTGCTTCCTACACACACGGCCATATCTAGTTCAACTCTGCTTAGGAAACTGACAAGAACTGTAGCTCCTCTTCAGTCCAATACACTGTACATGCTGGGAACAGACGCCAGTGCTATTTGCCCTGTGTATGACAGTGGGAGCGCAATAGTGACTCTTCTTACCAGAAAACAACTCTGGCTCATAGGACCAGAATATGCATGTGATTCAACTCCCATTTAGGACAGGGAAACAAAAGCTAGCTCACCTTACAGGAAACACACTCTGTTTTGAGAAAAGAGCACTCATCTACTCTACTGTGTTTCCTCTGGGGTCCGAACAGTGAGCTTGCTCAGAACAAAAGAACTGTGCTTCCTACACACACGGGCAATATCTAGTTCAACTCTGCTTAGGAATCTGACAAGAACAGTAGCTCCTCTTCAGTCCAATACACTGTACTTGCTGGGAACAGATGCTAGTGCTATTTGCACTGTGTATGGCAATGGGAGCACAATAGTGACTTTCCTTACCAGAAAACAACTCTTACTCGTGGGACAAACAACTGCATGTGATTCAACTCCATTTAGGACTGGAAAACAAATGCTAGCTCACCTTACAAGAAACACACTCTACTTTTGAGAAAAAAACACTCTTCTACTCTGCTGTGTTTCCTATAGGGCCAAAACAGTGAGCTTGCTCAGAACAAAAAAACTGTGCTTCCTACACAAACGGCCATATCTAGTTCAATTCTGCCTAGGAAACTGACAAGAACAGTAGATCCCCTTCAGTCCAATACACTGTACATGCTGGGAACAGACCCCAGTGCTATTTGCACTATGTATGACAATGGGAGCACAATAGTGACTCTTCTTACCAGAAAACAGCTCTTGCTCGTAGGACCAGAAACTGCATGGTATTCAACTCCATTTAGGACTGGGAAACAAACACAAGCTCGCCTTACAAGAAACACACTCTGCTTTTTAGAAAAGAGCACTCTTCTACTATACTGTTTTTCCTATTGGGCCACAACAGTGAGCTTGCTCAGAACAAAAGAACTGTGCTTCCTACACACACGGCCATATCTAGTTCAACTCTGCTTAGGAAACTGACAAGAACAGTAGCTCCTCTTCAGTCCAATACACTGTACATGCTGGGAACAGACGACAGTGCTATTTGCCCTGTGTATGACAGTGGGAGAGCAATAGTGACTCTTCTTACCAGAAAACAACTCTTGCTCGTAGGACCAGAATATGCATGTGATTCAACTCCCATTTAGGACTGGGAAACAAACGCTAGCTCGCCTTACAGGAAACAAACTCTGTTTTGAGAAAAGAGCACTCTTCTATTCTACTGTGTTTCCTCTGTGGTCCGAACAGTGAGCTTGCTCAGAACAAAAGAAATGTGCTTCCTACACACACGGGCAATATCTAGTTCAACTGTGCTTAGGAATCTGACAAGAACAGTAGCTCCTCTTCAGTCCAATACACTGTACTTGCTAGGAAAAGACACGTGTGCTATTTGCTCTGTGTATGAGAAAGGGAGCGAATAGTGACTTTCCTTACCAGAAAACAACTCTTCTCGTGGGACCAAAAACTGCATGTGATTCAACTCCATTTAGGACTGGAAAACAAAAGCTAGCTCGTCTTACAAGAAACACACTCTGCTTTTGAGAAAAGAGCACTCTTCTACTCTACTGTGTTTCCTATAGGGCCAAAACAGTGAGCTTGCTCAGAACAAAAGAACTGTGCTTCTTACACACACGGCCATATCTAGTTCAATTCTGCCTAGGAAACTGACAAGAACAGTAGATCCTCTTCAGTCCAATACACTGTACATGCTGGGAACAGACGCCAATGCTATTTGCCCTGTGTATGACAGTGGGAGCGCAATAGTGACTCTTCTTACCAGAAAACAACTCTTGCTCGTTGGAACAGAAACTGCATGTGATTCAAATCCATTTAGGACAGGGAAACAAACGCTAGCTCAACTTACAAGAAAGACACTATGCTTTTGAGAAAAGGGCACTCTTCTACTCTACGGTGTTTCCTATGGGGTCCGAACAGCGAGCTTGCTCAGAACAAAAGAACTGTGCTTCCTACACACACGGGCCATATCTAGTTCAACTATGCTTAGGAAACTGACAAGAACAGTAGCTCCTCGTCAGTCCAATACATTGTACTTGATGGGAACAGACGCGAGTCCTATTTGCACTGTGTGTGGCAATGGGAGCACAATAGTGACTCTTCTTACCAGAAAACAACTCTTGCTTGTAGGACCAAAAACTGCATGTGATTCAACTCCATTTAGGACTGGGAAAAAAACGCTAGCACGCCTTACAAGAAACACACTCTGCTTTTGAGAAAGAGCACTCTTCTACTCTACTGTGTTTCCTATAGGGCCAAAACAGTGAGCTTGCTCAGAACAAAAGAACTGTGCTTCCTACACACGGGCTATATCTAGTTCAACTCTGCTTAGGAAACTGACAAGAACAGTAGCTCCTCTTCATTCCAATACACTGTACTTGCTGGGAACAGACGCGAGTGCTTTTTGCCCTGTGTATGACAGTGGGAGCACAATATTGACTCTTCTTATCATAAAACAATTCTTTCTCGTAGGACCAGAAACTGCATGTGATTCAACTCCCATTTAGGACTGGGATACAAATGCTAGCTCTCATTACAAGAAACACACTCTGCTTTTGAGAAAAGGGCACTCTTCTACTCTACTGTCTTTCCTATGGGTTCCGAACAGTGAGCTTGCTCAGAACAAAAGAACTGTGCTTCCTACACTGTACTGGCTGGGAAGAGACGCGAGTGCTATTTGCACTGTGTGTGGCAATGGGAGCACAATAGTGACTTTCCCACCAGAAAACGACTCTTGCTCGTAGGACCAGAAACTGCATGTGATTCAACGCCATTTAGAACTGGGAAACAAACGCTAGCTCGCCTTACAAGAAACACACTCTGCTTTAGAGAAACGATCACTCTTCTACTCTACTGTGTTTCCTATAGGGCCAGAACAGTGAGCATGCTCAGAACAAAAGAACTGTGCTTCCTACACACACGGCCATATCTAGTTAAATTCTGATTAGGAAACTGACAAGAACAGTAGATCCTCTTCAGTCCAATACACTGTACATGCTGGGAGCAGACGCCAGTGCTATTTGCCCTGTGTATGACAATGGGAGTGCAATAGTGACTCTTCTTACCAGAAAACAACTCTTGCTCGTTGGACCAGAAACTGCATGGGATTCAACTCCATTTAGGACTGGGAAACAAACGCTAGCTTGCCTTACAAGAAACACACTCTGCTTTTGAGAAAAGAGCAGTATTCTACTCTAATGTGTTTCCTATAGGGCCAGAACAGTGAGCTTGCTCAGAACAAAAGAACTGTGCTTTCTACACACACGGGCAATATCTAGTTCAACTGTGCTTAGGAATCTGACAAGAACAGTAGCTCCTTTTCAGTCCAATACACTGTACTTGCTGGGAAAAGACACGTGTGCTATTTGCTCTGTGTATTAGAAAGGGAGCAAATAGTGACTTTCCTTACCAGAAAACAACTCTTGCTCGTGGGACCAAAAACTGCATGTGATTCAACTCCATTTAGGACTGGGAAACAAACGCTAGCTCGCCTTACAAGAAACACACTCTGCTTTTGAGAAAACAGCACTCTTCTACTCTACTGTGTTTCGTATAGGGCCAAAACAGTGAGCTTGCTCAGAAAAAAAGAACTGTGCTTCCTACACACACGGCCATATCTAGTTCAACTCTTCTTAGGAAACTGACAAGAACTGTAGCTCCTCTTCAGTCCAATACACTGTACATGCTGGGAACAGACGCCAGTGCTATTTGCCCTGTGTATGACAGTGGGAGCGCAATAGTGACTCTTCTTACCAGAAAACAACTCTGGCTCATAGGACCAGAATATGCATGTGATTCAACTCCCATTTAGGACAGGGAAACAAAAGCTAGCTCACCTTACAGGAAACACACTCTGTTTTGAGAAAAGAGCACTCATCTACTCTACTGTGTTTCCTCTGGGGTCCGAACAGTGAGCTTGCTCAGAACAAAAGAACTGTGCTTCCTACACACACGGGCAATATCTAGTTCAACTCTGCTTAGGAATCTGACAAGAACAGTAGCTCCTCTTCAGTCCAATACACTGTACTTGCTGGGAACAGACGCTAGTGCTATTTGCACTGTGTATGGCAATGGGAGCACAATAGTGACTTTCCTTACCAGAAAACAACTCTTACTCGTGGGACAAACAACTGCATGTGATTCAACTCCATTTAGGACTGGAAAACAAACGCTAGCTCACCTTACAAGAAACACACTCTACTTTTGAGAAAAAAACACTCTTCTACTCTGCTGTGTTTCCTATAGGGCCAAAACAGTGAGCTTGCTCAGAACAAAAAAACTGTGCTTCCTACACAAACGGCCATATCTAGTTCAATTCTGCCTAGGAAACTGACAAGAACAGTAGATCCCCTTCAGTCCAATACACTGTACATGCTGGGAACAGACCCCAGTGCTATTTGCACTATGTATGACAATGGGAGCACAATAGTGACTCTTCTTACCAGAAAACAGCTCTTGCTCGTAGGACCAGAAACTGCATGTTATTCAACTCCATTTAGGACTGGGAAACAAACGCAAGCTCGCCTTACAAGAAACACACTCTGCTTTTTAGAAAAGAGCCCTCTTCTACTCTATTGTGTTTCCTATGGGGTCCGAAAAGTGAGCTTGCTCAGAACAAAAGAACTGTGCATCCTACACACACGGGCCATATCTAGTGCAACTCTACTTAGGAATCTGACAAGAACAGTAGCTCCTCTTCAGTCCAATACACATTACTTGCTGGGAACAGACGCGAGTGCTATTAGCAGTGTGTATGGCAATGGGAGCGTAATAGTGACTCTTCTTACCAGAAAACAACTCTTGCTCATAGGACAAAAAACTGTATGGGATTCAACTACATTTAGGACTGGAAAACAAACGCTATCTCACCTTACAAGAAACACACTCTGCTTTTGAGAAAAGAGCATGCTTCTACTCTACTGTGTTTCCTATGGGGTCTGAACAGTGAGCTTGCTCAGAACAAAAGAACTGTGCTTCCTACACACAGGGTCCATATCTAGTTCAACTCTGCTTAGGAAACTGACAAGAACAATACCTCCTCTTCAGTACAATACACTGTACTTGCTGGGATCAGACGCGAGTGCTCTTTGCACTGTGCATGGCAATGGGAGCACAATATTGACTTTCCTTACCAGAAAACAACTCTTGCTCGTGGGACCAACAACTGCATGTGATTCAACTCCATTTAGGATTGGAAAACAAACGCTAGCTCGCCTTAAAAGCAACACACGCTGCTTTTGAGAAAAGAGAACTCTTCTACTCTACTCTGTTTCCTATAGGGCCAGAACAGTGAGCTTGCTCAGAACAAAAGAACTGTGCTTCCTACACACACGGCCATATCTATTTCAATTCTGCTTAGGAAACTGACAAGAACAGTAGATCCTCTTAAGTCCAATACACTGTACATGCTGGGAACAGATGCCAGTGCTATATGCCCTGTGTATGACAATGGGAGCGCACTAGTGACTCTTCTTACCAGAAAACAACTCTTGCTCGTAGGACCAGAAACTGCATATGGTACAACTCCATTTAGGACTGGGAAACAAACGCTAGCTTGCCTTACAAGAAACACACTCTACTTTTGAGAAAAGAACACTCTTCTACTCTGCTGTGTTCCCTATAGGGCCAAAACAGTGAGCTTTCTCAGAACAAAAAAACTGTGCTTCCTACACACACGGCCATATCTAGTTCAATTCTGTTTAGGAAACTGACAAGAACAGTATATCCCCTTCAGTCCAATACACTGTACATGCTGGGAACAGACGCCAGTGCTATTTGCACTGTGGATGACAATGGGAGCACAATAGTGACTCTTCTTACCAGAAAACAGCTCTTGCTCCTAGGAACAGAAACTGCATGTGATTCAACTGCCTTTAGGACTGGTAAACAAACGCAAGCTCTCCTTACAAGAAACAGACTCTGCTTTTTATAAAGAGCACTCTTCTACTCTAATGTGTTTCCTATGGGGTCCGAAAAGTGAGCTTGCTCAGAACAAAAGAACTGTGCTTCCTACACACACGGGCCATATCTAGTTCAACTCTGCTTAGGAAACTGACAAGAACAGTAGCTTCTCTTCAGTCCAATACACTGTACTTCCTGGGAACAGACGCGAGTGCTATTTGCACTGATTATGGCAAAGGGAACACAATTGTGACTTTCCTTACCAGAAAACATCCCCTGCTCGTAGGACCAGAAACTGCATGTGATTCCACTCCATTTAGGACTGGGAAACAAACGCTAGCTCGCTTTACAAGAAACACACTCTGCTTTTGAGAAAAGAGCACTCTTCTACTCTACTGTGTTTCCTATAGGGCCAAAACAGTGTGCTTCCTCAGAATAAAAGAACTGTGCTTCCTACACAAACGGGCTATTACTAGTTCAACTTTGCTTAGGAAACTGACAAGAACAGTAGATCCTCTTCAGTCCAATACACTGTACATGCTGGGAACAGACGCGAGTGCTATTTGCCCTGTGTATGACAATGGGAGGGCAATAGTGACTCTTCTTACCAGAAAACAATTCTTGCTACTAGGATCAGGAACTTAATGGGATTCAACTCCATTTACGACTGGGAAACAAATGCTAGCTCGCCTTACAAGAAACACACTCTGCTTTTGATAAAGAGCACTCTTCTACTCTACTGTGTTTCCTATATGGCCAAAACAGTGAGCTTGCTCAGAACAAAAGAACTGTGCTTCCTAAACACACGGGCTATATCTAGTTCAACTCTGCTTAGGAAACTGACAAGAACAGTAGCTCCTCTTCATTCCAATACACTGTACTTGCTGGGAACAGACGCGAGTGCTTTTTGCCCTGTGTATGACAGTGGGAGCACAATATTGACTCTTCTTATCATAAAACAATTCTTTCTCGTAGGACCAGAAACTGCATGTGATTCAACTCCCATTTAGGACTGGGAAACAAATGCTAGCTCTCATTACAAGAAACACACTCTGCTTTTGAGAAAAGAGCACTCTTCTACTCTACTGTCTTTCCTATGGGTTCCGAACAGTGAGCTTGCTCAGAACAAAAGAACTGTGCTTCCTACACACACGGCCATATCTAGTTCAATTCTGCCTAGGAAACTGACAAGAACAGTAGATCCTCTTCAGTCCAATACACTGTACATGCTGGGAACAGACGACAGTGCTATTTGCTTTTTGTATGACAATGGGAACACAATAGTGACTCTTCTTACCAGAAAAAACTATTGCTCGTAGGACCAGAAACTGCATGTGATTCAACTCCATTTAGGACTGGGAAACAAACGCTAGCTCGCCTTACAAGAAACAAACTCTGCTTTTTAGGAAAGAGCACTCTTCTACTCTAATGTGTTTCCTATGGGGTCCGAACAGTGAGCTTGCTCAGAACAAAAGAACTGTGTTTCCTACACACACGGCCATATCTAGTTCAACTCTGCTTAGGAAACTTACAAGAACAGTAGCTCCTGTTCAGTCAAATGCACATTACTTCCTGGGAACAGACGCGAGTGCTATTTGCACTGTGTATGGCAATGGGAGCACAATAGTGACTCTTCTTACCACAAAACAACTTTTGCTCATAGGACGAAATACTGCATGGGATTCAACTACATTTAGGACTGGGAACCACCGCTAGCTCGCCTTACCAGAAACACACTCTGCTTTTGAGAAAAGAGCACTCTTCTACTCTACTGTGTTTCCTATAGGGCCAGAACAGTGAGCTTGCTCAGAACAAAGAACTGTGCTTCTTACACACGGGCCATATCTAGATCAATTCTGCTTAGGAAACTGACAAGAACAGTAGATCCTCTTAAGTCCAATACACTGTACATGCTGGGAACAGATGCCAGTGCTATATGCCCTGTGTATGACAATGGGAGCGCACTAGTGACTCTTCTTACGAGTAAACAACTCTTGCTCGTAGGACCAGAAACTGCATGTGATTCAACTCCATTTAGGACTGAGAAACAAACGCTAGCTTGCCTTACAAGAAACACACTCTGCTTTTGAGAAAAGGGAAATCTCCGACTCTACTGTATTTCCTATGGGGTCCGAACAGTGAGCTTGCTCAGAAGAAAAGAAATGTGCTTCCTACACACACGGCCATAACTAGTTCAATTCTGCTTAGGAAACTTACAAGAACAGTAGATCCTCTTCCGTCCAATACACTGTACATGCTGGGAACAGACGCCAGTGCTATTTGCCCTGTGTATGTCAATGGGAGCACAATAGTGACTCTTGATACCAGAAAACAACTCTTGCTCATAGGACCAGAAACTGCTTGGGATTCAACGCCATTTAGGACTGGGAAACAAACAATAGCTAGCCTTAAAAGAAACACACTCTGCTTTTGAGAAAAGAGCACTATTCTACTCTAATGTGTTTCCTATATGGCCAGAACAGTGAGCTTGCTCAGAACAAAAGAACTGTGCTTCCTACACACACGGCCATATCTAGTTCAACTCTGCTTAGGAAAATGACAAGAACAGTAGATCCTCTTCGGTCCAATACACTATACATGCTGGGAACAGACGCCAGTGCTATTTGCCCTGTGGATGACAATGGGAGCGCAATACTGACTCTTCTTACCAGAAAACAACTCTTGCTCGTAGGACCAGAAACTGCATGTGATTCAACTCCATTTAGGACTGGGAAACAAACGCTAGCTCGCCTTACAAGAAACACACTCTGCTTTTGAGAAAAGAGAACACTTCACTCTACTGTGTTTCCTATGGGGTCCGAACAGTCAGCTTGCTCAGAACAAAAGAACTGTGCTTCCTACACACACGGGCCATATCTAGTTCAACTCTGCTTAGAAAACTGACAAGAACAGTAGCTCCTCTTCTGTCCAATACACTGTACTTGCTGGGAACAGACGACAGTGCTATTTGCACTGTGTATGACAATGGTAGCACAATAGTGACTCTTCTTACCAGAAAACAACTCTTGCTCGTAGGACCAGAAACTGCATGTGATTCAACTCCGTTTAGGACTGGGAATCAAACACTAGCTTGCCTTACAAGAAACACACTCTGCTTCTGAGAAAAGAGCACTCTTCTACTCTTCTGTGTTTACTATAGGGCCAGAACAGTGAGCTTGCTCGAACAAAAGAACTGTGCTTCCTACACACACGGGCCATATCTAGTTCAACTCTGCTTAGGAAACTGACAAGAACAGTAGCTTCTCTTCAGTCCAATACACTGTACTTGCTGGGAACAGACGCGATTGCTATTTGCACTGTTTATGGCAAAGGGAACACAATTGTGACTTTCCTTACCAGAAAACATCCCTTGCTCGTAGGACCAGAAACTGCATGTGATTCCACTCCATTTAGGACTGGGAAACAAACGCTAGCTCGCTTTACAAGAAACACACTCTGCTGTTGAGAAAAGAGCACTCTTCTTCTCTACTGTGTTTCCTATAGGGCCAAAACAGTGTGCTTCCTCAGAATAAAAGAACTGTGCTTCCTACACAAACGGGCTATTACTAGTTCAACTCTGCTTAGGAAACTGACAAGAACAGTAGATCCTCTTCAGTCCAATACACTGTACATGCTGGGAACAGACGCGAGTGCTATTTGCCCTGTGTATGACAATGGGAGGGCAATAGTGACTCTTCTTACCAGAAAACAATTCTTGCTACTAGGATCAGAAACTGAATGGGATTCAACTCCATTTACGACTGGGAAACAAATGCTAGCTCGCCTTACAAGAAACACACTCTGCTTTTGAGAAAGAGCACTCTTCTACTCTACTGTGTTTCCTATATGGCCAAAACAGTGAGCTTGCTCAGAACAAAAGAACTGTGCTTCCTAAACACACGGGCTATATCTAGTTCAACTCTGCTTAGGAAACTGACAAGAACAGTAGCTCCTCTTCATTCCAATACACTGTACTTGCTGGGAACAGACGCGAGTGCTTTTTGCCCTGTGTATGACAGTGGGAGCACAATATTGACTCTTCTTATCATAAAACAATTCTTTCTCGTAGGACCAGAAACTGCATGTGATTCAACTCCCATTTAGGACTGGGAAACAAATGCTAGCTCTCATTACAAGAAACACACTCTGCTTTTGAGAAAAGAGCACTCTTCTACTCTACTGTCTTTCCTATGGGTTCCGACAGTGAGCTTGCTCAGAACAAAAGAACTGTGCTTCCTACACACACGGCCATATCTAGTTCAATTCTGCCTAGGAAACTGACAAGAACAGTAGATCCTCTTCAGTCCAATACACTGTACATGCTGGGAACAGACGACAGTGCTATTTGCTTTTTGTATGACAATGGGAACACAATAGTGACTCTTCTTACCAGAAAACAACTATTGCTCGTAGGACCAGAAACTGCATGTGATTCAACTCCATTTAGGACTGGGAAACAAACGCTAGCTCGCCTTACAAGAAACAAACTCTGCTTTTTAGGAAAGAGCACTCTTCTACTCTAATGTGTTTCCTATGGGGTCCGAACAGTGAGCTTGCTCAGAACAAAAGAACTGTGTTTCCTACACACATGGCCATATCTAGTTCAACTCTGCTTAGGAAACTTACAAGAACAGTAGCTCCTGTTCAGTCAAATGCACATTACTTCCTGGGAACAGACGCGAGTGCTATTTGCACTGTGTATGGCAATGGGAGCACAATAGTGACTCTTCTTACCAGAAAACAACTTTTGCTCATAGGACGAAATACTGCATGGGATTCAACTACATTTAGGACTGGGAACCACCGCTAGCTCGCCTTACAAGAAACACACTCTGCTTTTGAGAAAAGAGCACTCTTCTACTCTACTGTGTTTCCTATAGGGCCAGAACAGTGAGCTTGCTCAGAACAAAGAACTGTGCTTCCTACACACACGGGCCATATCTAGATCAATTCTGCTTAGGAAACTGACAAGAACAGTAGATCCTCTTAAGTCCAATACACTGTACATGCTGGGAACAGATGCCAGTGCTATATGCCCTGTGTATGACAATGGGAGCGCACTAGTGACTCTTCTTACGAGTAAACAACTCTTGCTCGTAGGACCAGAAACTGCATGTGATTCAACTCCATTTAGGACTGAGAAACAAACGCTAGCTTGCCTTACAAGAAACACACTCTGCTTTTGAGAAAAGGGCAATCTCCGACTCTACTGTATTTCCTATGGGGTCCGAACAGTGAGCTTGCTCAGAAGAAAAGAAATGTGCTTCCTACACACACGGCCATAACTAGTTCAATTCTGCTTAGGAAACTGACAAGAACAGTAGATCCTCTTCCGTCCAATACACTGTACATGCTGGGAACAGACGCCAGTGCTATTTGCCCTGTGTATGTCAATGGGAGCACAATAGTGACTCTTGATACCAGAAAACAACTCTTGCTCATAGGACCAGAAACTGCATGGGATTCAACGCCATTTAGGACTGGGAAACAAACAATAGCTAGCCTTAAAAGAAACACACTCTGCTTTTGAGAAAAGAGCACTATTCTACTCTAATGTGTTTCCTATATGGCCAGAACAGTGAGCTTGCTCAGAACAAAAGAACTGTGCTTCCTACACACACGGCCATATCTAGTTCAACTCTGCTTAGGAAAATGACAAGAACAGTAGATCCTCTTCAGTCCAATACAGTGTACATGCTGGGAACAGACGCCAGTGCTATTTGCCCTGTGGATGACAATAGGAGCGCAATACTGACTCTTCTTACCAGAAAACAACTCTTGCTCGTAGGACCAGAAACTGCATGTGATTCAACTCCATTTAGGACTGGGAAACAAACGCTAGCTCGCCTTACAAGAAACACACTCTGCTTTTGAGAAAAGAGAACACTTCTACTCTACTGTGTTTCCTATGGGGTCCGAACAGTCAGCTTGCTCAGAACAAAAGAACTGTGCTTCCTACACACACGGGCCATATCTAGTTCAACTCTGCTTAGGAAACTGACAAGAACAGTAGCTCCTCTTCTGTCCAATACACTGTACTTGCTGGGAACAGACGAGAGTGCTATTTGCACTGTGTATGACAATGGTAGCACAATAGTGACTCTTCTTACCAGAAAACAACTCTTGCTCGTAGGACCAGAAACTGCATGTGATTCAACTCCGTTTAGGACTGGGAATCAAACACTAGCTTGCCTTACAAGAAACACACTCTGCTTCTGAGAAAAGAGCACTCTTCTACTCCTCTGTGTTTACTATAGGGCCAGAACAGTGAGCTTGCTCAGAACAAAAGAACTGTGCTTCCTACACACACGGGCCATATCTAGTTCAACTCTGCTTAGGAAACTGACAAGAACAGTAGCTTCTCTTCAGTCCAATACACTGTACTTGCTGGGAACAGACGCGAGTGCTATTTGCACTGTTTATGGCAAAGGGAACACAATTGTGACTTTCCTTACCAGAAAACATCCCTTGCTCGAAGGACCAGAAACTGCATGTGATTCCACTCCATTTAGGACTGGGAAACAAACGCTAGCTCGCTTTACAAGAAACACACTCTGCTTTTGAGAAAAGAGCACTCTTCTACTCTACTGTGTTTCCTATAGGGCCAAAACAGTGTGCTTCCTCAGAATAAAAGAACTGTGCTTCCTACACAAACGGGCTATTACTAGTTCAACTCTGCTTAGGAACTGACAAGAACAGTAGATCCTCTTCAGTCCAATACACTGTACATGCTGGGAACAGACGCGAGTGCTATTTGCCCTGTGTATGACAATGGGAGGGCAATAGTGACTCTTCTTACCAGAAAACAATTCTTGCTACTAGGATCAGAAACTGAATGGGATTCAACTCCATTTACGACTGGGAAACAAATGCTAGCTCGCCTTACAAGAAACACACTCTGCTTTTGAGAAAGAGCACTCTTCTACTCTACTGTGTTTCCTATATGGCCAAAACAGTGAGCTTGCTCAGAACAAAAGAACTGTGCTTCCTAAACACACGGGCTATATCTAGTTCAACTCTGCTTAGGAAACTGACAAGAACAGTAGCTCCTCTTCATTCCAATACACTGTACTTGCTGGGAAAAACGCGAGTGCTTTTTGCCCTGTGTATGACAGTGGGAGCACAATATTGACTCTTCTTATCATAAAACAATTCTTTCTCGTAGGACCAGAAACTGCATGTGATTCAACTCCCATTTAGGACTGGGAAACAAATGCTAGCTCTCATTACAAGAAACACACTCTGCTTTTTAGAAAAGAGCACTCTTCTACTCTAATGTGTTTCCTATGGGGTCCGAAAAGTGAGCTTGCTCAGAACAAAAGAACTGTGCATCCTACACACACGGGCCATATCTAGTTCAACTCTGCTTAGGAATCTGACAAGAACAGTAGCTCCTCTTCAGTCCAATACACATTACTTGCTGGGAACAGACGCGAGTGCTATTAGCAGTGTGTATGGCAATGGGAGCGTAATAGTGTCTCTTCTTACCAGAAAACAACTCTTGCTCATAGGACGAGAAACTGCATGGGATTCAACTACATTTAGGACTGGGAAACAAACGCTATCTCACCTTACAAGAAACACACTCTGCTTTTGAGAAAAGAGCTCGCTTCTACTCTACTGTGTTTCCTATGGGGTCCGAACAGTGAGCTTGCTCAGAACAAAAGA
>NW_026737139.1:0-49207 GCF_949786415.1 Peromyscus eremicus | reverse complement strand
GTTTCCTATAGGGCCAGAACAGTGAGCTTGCTCAGAACAAAAGAACTGTGCTTCCTACACACACGGGGCATATCTAGTTCAACTCTGCTTAGGAAACTGACCAGAACAGTAGCTTCTCTTCAGTCCAATACACTGTACTTGCTGGGAACAGACGCGAGTGCTATTTGCACTGTGTATGGCAATGGGAGCGCAATAGTGACTCTTCTTAGCAGAAAACAACTCTTGCTCATAGGACCAGAAACTGCATGGGATTCAACTCCGTTTAGGACTGGGAAACAAACGCTAGCTCGCCTTGCAAGAAACACACTCTGCTTTTGAGAAAACAGCACTCTTCTACTCTCCTGTGTTTCCTATAGGGCCAGAACAGTGAGCTTGCTCAGAACAAAAGAACTGTGCTTCCTACACACACGGGGCATATCTAGTTCAACTCTGCTTAGGAAACTGACAAGAACAGTAGCTTCTCTTCAGTCCAATACACTGTACTTGCTGGGAACAGACGCGAGTGCTATTTGCACTGTGTATGGCAATGGGAGCGCAATAGTGACTCTTCTTAGCAGAAAACAACTCTTGCTCGATAGGACCAGAAACTGCATGGGATTCAACTCCGTTTAGGACTGGGAAACAAACGCGTAGCTCGCCTTGCAAGAAACACACTCTGCTTTTGAGAAAACAGCACTCTTCTACTCTCCTGTGTTTCCTATAGGGCCAGAACAGTGAGCTTGCTCAGAACAAAAGAACTGTGCTTCCTACACACACGGGGCATATCTAGTTCAACTCTGCTTAGGAAACTGACCAGAACAGTAGCTTCTCTTCAGTCCAATACACTGTACTTGCTGGGAACAGACGCGAGTGCTATTTGCACTGTGTATGGCAATGGGAGGCGCAATAGTGACTCTTCTTAGCAGAAAACAACTCTTGCTCGTAGGACCAGAATCTGAATGGGATTCTACTCCGTTTAGGACTGGGAAACAAACGCTAGCTCGCCTTGCAAGAAACACACTCTGCTTTTGAGAAAACAGCACTCTTCTACTCTCCTGTGTTTCCTATAGGGCCAGAACAGTGAGCTTGCTCAGAACCTAAGAACTGTGCTTCCTACACACACGGGGCATATCTAGTTCAACTCTGCTTAGGAAACTGACAAGAACAGTAGCTTCTCTTCAGTCCAATACACTGTACTTGCTGGGAACAGACGCGAGTGCTATTTGCACTGTGTATGGCAATGGGAGCGCAATAGTGACTCTTCTTAGCAGAAAACAACTCTTGCTCGTAGGACCAGAAACTGCATGGGATTCAACTCCGTTTAGGACTGGGAAACAAACGCTAGCTCGCCTTGCAAGAAACACACTCTGCTTTTGAGAAAACAGCACTCTTCTACTCTCCTGTGTTTCCTATAGGGCCAGAACAGTGAGCTTGCTCAGAACAAAAGAACTGTGCTTCCTACACACACGGGGGCATATCTAGTTCAACTCTGCTTAGGAAACTGACCAGAACAGTAGCTTCTCTTCAGTCCAATACACTGTACTTGCTGGGAACAGACGCGAGTGCTATTTGCACTGTGTATGGCAATGGGGAGCGCAATAGTGACTCTTCTTAGCAGAAAACAACTCTTGCTCGTAGGACCAGAAACTGCATGGGATTCAACTCCGTTTAGGACTGGGAAACAAACGCTAGCTCGCCTTGCAAGAAACACACTCTGCTTTTGAGAAAACAGCACTCTTCTACTCTCCTGTGTTTCCTATAGGGCCAGAACAGTGAGCTTGCTCAGAACAAAAGAACTGTGCTTCCTACACACACGGGGCATATCTAGTTCAACTCTGCTTAGGAAACTGACCAGAACAGTAGCTTCTCTTCAGTCCAATACACTGTACTTGCTGGGAACAGGCGCGAGTGCTATTTGCACTGTGTATGGCAATGGGAGCGCAATAGTGACTCTTCTTAGCAGAAAACAACTCTTGCTCGTAGGACCACAAACTGCATGGGATTCAACTCCGTTTAGGACTGGGAAACAAACGCTAGCTCGCCTTGCAAGAAACACACTCTGCTTTTGAGAAAACAGCACTCTTCTACTCTCCTGTGTTTCCTATAGGGCCAGAACAGTGAGCTTGCTCAGAACAAAAGAACTGTGCTTCCTACACACACGGGGCATATCTAGTTCAACTCTGCTTAGGAAACTGACCAGAACAGTAGCTTCTCTTCAGTCCAATACACTGTACTTGCTGGGAACAGACGCGAGTGCTATTTGCACTGTGTATGGCAATGGGAGCGCAATAGTGACTCTTCTTAGCAGAAAACAACTCTTGCTCGTAGGACCAGAAACTGCATGGGATTCAACTCCGTTTAGGACTGGGAAACAAACGCTAGCTCGCCTTGCAAGAAACACACTCTGCTTTTGAGAAAACAGCACTCTTCTACTCTCCTGTGTTTCCTATAGGGCCAGAACAGTGAGCTTGCTCAGAACAAAAAAACTGTGCTTCCTACACACACGGGGCATATCTAGTTCAACTCTGCTTAGGAAACTGACCAGAACAGTAGCTTCTCTTCAGTCCAATACACTGTACTTGCTGGGAACAGACGCGAGTGCTATTTGCACTGTGTATGGCAATGGGAGCGCAATAGTGACTCTTCTTAGCAGAAAACAACTCTTGCTCATAGGACCAGAATCTGCATGGGATTCAACTCCGTTTAGGACTGGGAAACAAACGCTAGCTCGCCTTGCAAGAAACACACTCTGCTTTTGAGAAAAACAGCACTCTTCTACTCTCCTGTGTTTCCTATAGGGCCAGAACAGTGAGCTTGCTCAGAACAAAACAACTGTGCTTCCTACACACACGGGGCATATCTAGTTCAACTCTGCTTAGGAAACTGACAAGAACAGTAGCTTCTCTTCAGTCCAATACACTGTACTTGCTGGGAACAGACGCGAGTGCTATTTGCACTGTGTATGGCAATGGGAGCGCAATAGTGACTCTTCTAAGCAGAAAACAACTCTTGCTCGTAGGACCAGAAACTGCATGGATTCAACTCCGTTTAGGACTGGGAAACAAACGCTAGCTCGCCTTGCAAGAAACACACTCTGCTTTTGAGAAAACAGCACTCTTCTACTCTCCTGTGTTTCCTATAGGGCCAGAACAGTGAGCTTGCTCAGAACAAAAGAACTGTGCTTCCTACACACACGGGGCATATCTAGTTCAACTCTGCTTAGGAAAGTGACCAGAACAGTAGCTTCTCTTCAGTCCAATACACTGTACTTGCTGGGAACAGACGCGAGTGCTATTTGCACTGTGTATGGCAATGGGAGCGCAATAGTGACTCTTCTTAGCAGAAAACAACTCTTGCTCGTAGGACCACAAACTGCATGGGATTCAACTCCGTTTAGGACTGGGAAACAAACGCTAGCTCGCCTTGCAAGAAACACACTCTGCTTTTGAGAAAACAGCACTCTTCTACTCTCCTGTGTTTCCTATAGGGCCAGAACAGTGAGCTTGCTCAGAACAAAAGAACTGTGCTTCCTACACACACGGGGCATATCTAGTTCAACTCTGCTTAGGAAACTGACCAGAACAGTAGCTTCTCTTCAGTCCAATACACTGTACTTGCTGGGAACAGACGCGAGTGCTATTTGCACTGTGTATGGCAATGGGAGCGCAATAGTGACTCTTCTTAGCAGAAAACAACTCTTGCTCGTAGGACCACAAACTGCATGGGATTCAACTCCGTTTAGGACTGGGAAACAAACGCTAGATCGTCTTGCAAGAAACACACTCTGCTTTTGAGAAAACAGCACTCTTCTACTCTCCTGTGTTTCCTATAGGGCCAGAACAGTGAGCTTGCTCAGAACAAAAGAACTGTGCTTCCTACACACACGGGGCATATCTAGTTCAACTCTGCTTAGGAAACTGACAAGAACAGTAGCTTCTCTTCAGTCCAATACACTGTACTTGCTGGGAACAGACGCGAGTGCTATTTGCACTGTGTATGGCAATGGGAGCGCAATAGTGACTCTTCTAAGCAGAAAACAACTCTTGCTCGTAGGACCAGAAACTGCATGGGATTCAACTCCGTTTAGGACTGGGAAACAAACGCTAGCTCGCCTTGCAAGAAACACACTCTGCTTTTGAGAAAACAGCACTCTTCTACTCTCCTGTGTTTCCTATAGGGCCAGAACAGTGAGCTTGCTCAGAACAAAACAACTGTGCTTCCTACACACACGGGGCATATCTAGTTCAACTCTGCTTAGGAAACTGACAAGAACAGTAGCTTCTCTTCAGTCCAATACACTGTACTTGCTGGGAACAGGCGCGAGTGCTATTTGCACTGTGTATGGCAATGGGAGCGCAATAGTGACTCTTCTTAGCAGAAAACAACTCTTGCTCGTAGGACCACAAACTGCATGGGATTCAACTCCGTTTAGGACTGGGAAACAAATGCTAGCTCGCCTTGCAAGAAACACACTCTGCTTTTGAGAAAACAGCACTCTTCTACTCTCCTGTGTTTCCTATAGGGCCAGAACAGTGAGCTTGCTCAGAACAAAAGAACTGTGCTTCCTACACACACGGGGCATATCTAGTTCAACTCTGCTTAGGAAACTGACCAGAACAGTAGCTTCTCTTCAGTCCAATACACTGTACTTGCTGGGAACAGACGCGAGTGCTATTTGCACTGTGTATGGCAATGGGAGCGCAATAGTGACTCTTCTTAGCAGAAAACAACTCTTGCTCGTAGGACCAGAATCTGCATGGGATTCAACTCCGTTTAGGACTGGGAAACAAACGCTAGCTCGCCTTGCAAGAAACACACTCTGCTTTTGAGAAAACAGCACTCTTCTACTCTCCTGTGTTTCCTATAGGGCCAGAACAGTGAGCTTGCTCAGAACAAAAGAACTGTGCTTCCTACACACACGGGGCATATCTAGTTCAACTCTGCTTAGGAAACTGACAAGAACAGTAGCTTCTCTTCAGTCCAATACACTGTACTTGCTGGGAACAGACGCGAGTGCTATTTGCACTGTGTATGGCAATGGGAGCGCAATAGTGACTCTTCTTAGCAGAAAACAACTCTTGCTCGTAGGACCAGAATCTGAATGGGATTCTACTCCGTTTAGGACTGGGAAACAAACGCTAGCTCGCCTTGCAAGAAACACACTCTGCTTTTGAGAAAACAGCACTCTTCTACTCTCCTGTGTTTCCTATAGGGCCAGAACAGTGAGCTTGCTCAGAACAAAAGAACTGTGCTTACTACACACACGGGGCATATCTAGTTCAACTCTGCTTAGGAAACTGACAAGAACAGTAGCTTCTCTTCAGTCCAATACACTGTACTTGCTGGGAACAGACGCGAGTGCTATTTGCACTGTGTATGGCAATGGGAGCGCAATAGTGACTCTTCTTAGCAGAAAACAACTCTTGCTCGTAGGACCAGAATCTGCATGGGATTCTACTCCGTTTAGGACTGGGAAACAAACGCTAGCTCGCCTTGCAAGAAACACACTCTGCTTTTGAGAAAACAGCACTCTTCTACTCTCCTGTGTTTCCTATAGGGCCAGAACAGTGAGCTTGCTCAGAACAAAACAACTGTGCTTCCTACACACACGGGGCATATCTAGTTCAACTCTGCTTAGGAAACTGACAAGAACAGTAGCTTCTCTTCAGTCCAATACACTGTACTTCCTGGGAACAGGCGCGAGTGCTATTTGCACTGTGTATGGCAATGGGAGCGCAATAGTGACTCTTCTTTGCAGAAAACAACTCTTGCTCGTAGGATCACAAACTGCATGGGATTCAACTCCGTTTAGGACTGGGAAACAAACGCTAGCTCGCCTTGCAAGAAACACACTCTGCTTTTGAGAAAACAGCACTCTTCTACTCTCCTGTGTTTCCTATAGGGCCAGAACAGTGAGCTTGCTCAGAACAAAAGAACTGTGCTTCCTACACACACGGGGCATATCTAGTTCAACTCTGCTTAGGAAACTGACCAGAACAGTAGCTTCTCTTCAGTCCAATACACTGTACTTGCTGGGAACAGACGCGAGTGCTATTTGCACTGTGTATGGCAATGGGAGCGCAATAGTGACTCTTCTTAGCAGAAAACAACTCTTGCTCGTAGGACCAGAATCTGCATGGGATTCAACTCCGTTTAGGACTGGGAAACAAACGCTAGCTCGCCTTGCAAGAAACACACTCTGCTTTTGAGAAAACAGCACTCTTCTACTCTCCTGTGTTTCCTATAGGGCCAGAACAGTGAGCTTGCTCAGAACAAAAGAACTGTGCTTCCTACACACACGGGGCATATCTAGTTCAACTCTGCTTAGGAAACTGACCAGAACAGTAGCTTCTCTTCAGTCCAATACACTGTACTTGCTGGGAAGAGACGCGAGTGCTATTTGCACTGTGTATGGCAATGGGAGCGCAATAGTGACTCTTCTTAGCAGAAAACAACTCTTGCTCGTAGGACCAGAAACTGCATGGGATTCAACTCCGTTTAGGACTGGGAAACAAACGCTAGCTCGCCTTGCAAGAAACACACTCTGCTTTTGAGAAAACAGCACTCTTCTACTCTCCTGTGTTTCCTATAGGGCCAGAACAGTGAGCTTGCTCAGAACAAAAGAACTGTGCTTCCTACACACACGGGGCATATCTAGTTCAACTCTGCTTAGGAAACTGACCAGAACAGTAGCTTCTCTTCAGTCCAATACACTGTACTTGCTGGGAACAGACGCGAGTGCTATTTGCACTGTGTATGGCAATGGGAGCGCAATAGTGACTCTTCTTAGCAGAAAACAACTCTTGCTCGTAGGACCAGAAACTGCATGGGATTCAACTCCGTTTAGGACTGGGAAACAAACGCTAGCTCGCCTTGCAAGAAACACACTCTGCTTTTGAGAAAACAGCACTCTTCTACTCTCCTGTGTTTCCTATAGGGCCAGAACAGTGAGCTTGCTCAGAACAAAAGAACTGTGCTTCCTACACACACGGGGCATATCTAGTTCAACTCTGCTTAGGAAACTGACCAGAACAGTAGCTTCTCTTCAGTCCAATACACTGTACTTGCTGGGAACAGACACGAGTGCTATTTGCACTGTGTATGGCAATGGGAGCGCAATAGTGACTCTTCTTAGCAGAAAACAACTCTTGCTCGTAGGACCAGAAACTGCATGGGATTCAACTCCGTTTAGGACTGGGAAACAAACGCTAGCTCGCCTTGCAAGAAACACACTCTGCTTTTGAGAAAACAGCACTCTTCTACTCTCCTGTGTTTCCTATAGGGCCAGAACAGTGAGCTTGCTCAGAACAAAAGAACTGTGCTTCCTACACACACGGGGCATATCTAGTTCAACTCTGCTTAGGAAACTGACAAGAACAGTAGCTTCTCTTCAGTCCAATACACTGTACTTGCTGGGAACAGACACGAGTGCTATTTGCACTGTGTATGGCAATGGGAGCGCAATAGTGACTCTTCTTAGCAGAAAACAACTCTTGCTCGTAGGACCACAAACCGCATGGGATTCAACTCCGTTTAGGACTGGGAAACAAACGCTAGCTCGCCTTGCAAGAAACACACTCTGCTTTTGAGAAAACAGCACTCTTCTACTCTCCTGTGTTTCCTATAGGGCCAGAACAGTGAGCTTGCTCAGAACAAAAGAACTGTGCTTACTACACACACGGGGCATATCTAGTTCAACTCTGCTTAGGAAACTGACAAGAACAGTAGCTTCTCTTCAGTCCAATACACTGTACTTGCTGGGAACAGACGCGAGTGCTATTTGCACTGTGTATGGCAATGGGAGCGCAATAGTGACTCTTCTTAGCAGAAAACAACTCTTGCTCGTAGGACCACAAACTGCATGGGATTCAACTCCGTTTAGGACTGGGAAACAAACGCTAGCTCGCCTTGCAAGAAACACACTCTGCTTTTGAGAAAACAGCACTCTTCTACTCTCCTGTGTTTCCTATAGGGCCAGAACAGTGAGCTTGCTCAGAACAAAAGAACTGTGCTTCCTACACACACGGGGCATATCTAGTTCAACTCTGCTAAGGAAACTGACCAGAACAGCTGGGAACAGACGCGAGTGCTATTTGCACTGTGTATGGCAATGGGAGCGCAATAGTGACTCTTCTTAGCAGAAAACAACTCTTGCTCGTAGGACCAGAATCTGAATGGGATTCTACTCCGTTTAGGACTGGGAAACAAACGCTAGCTCGCCTTGCAAGAAACACACTCTGCTTTTGAGAAAACAGCACTCTTCTACTCTCCTGTGTTTCCTATAGGGCCAGAACAGTGAGCTTGCTCAGAACAAAAGAACTGTGCTTACTACACACACGGGGCATATCTAGTTCAACTCTGCTTAGGAAACTGACCAGAACAGTAGCTTCTCTTCAGTCCAATACACTGTACTTGCTGGGAACAGACGCGAGTGCTATTTGCACTGTGTATGGCAATGGGAGCGCAATAGTGACTCTTCTTAGCAGAAAACAACTCTTGCTCGTAGGACCAGAATCTGCATGGGATTCTACTCCGTTTAGGACTGGGAAACAAACGCTAGCTCGCCTTGCAAGAAACACACTCTGCTTTTGAGAAAACAGCACTCTTCTACTCTCCTGTGTTTCCTATAGGGCCAGAACAGTGAGCTTGCTCAGAACAAAAGAACTGTGCTTCCTACACACACGGGGCATATCTAGTTCAACTCTGCTTAGGAAACTGACCAGAACAGTAGCTTCTCTTCAGTCCAATACACTGTACTTGCTGGGAACAGACGCGAGTGCTATTTGCACTGTGTATGGCAATGGGAGCGCAATAGTGACTCTTCTTAGCAGAAAACAACTCTTGCTCGTAGGACCAGAATCTGCATGGGATTCAACTCCGTTTAGGACTGGGAAACAAACGCTAGCTCGCCTTGCAAGAAACACACTCTGCTTTTGAGAAAACAGCACTCTTCTACTCTCCTGTGTTTCCTATAGGGCCAGAACAGTGAGCTTGCTCAGAACAAAAGAACTGTGCTTCCTACACACACGGGGCATATCTAGTTCAACTCTGCTTAGGAAACTGACCGGAACAGTAGCTTCTCTTCAGTCCAATACACTGTACTTGCTGGGAACAGACGCGAGTGCTATTTGCACTGTGTATGGCAATGGGAGCGCAATAGTGACTCTTCTTAGCAGAAAACAACTCTTGCTCGTAGGACCACAAACTGCATGGGATTCAACTCCGTTTAGGACTGGGAAACAAACGCTAGCTCGCCTTGCAAGAAACACACTCTGCTTTTGAGAAAACAGCACTCTTCTACTCTCCTGTGTTTCCTATAGGGCCAGAACAGTGAGCTTGCTCAGAACAAAAGAACTGTGCTTCCTACACACACGGGGCATATCTAGTTCAACTCTGCTTAGGAAACTGACCAGAACAGTAGCTTCTCTTCAGTCCAATACACTGTACTTGCTGGGAACAGACGCGAGTGCTATTTGCACTGTGTATGGCAATGGGAGCGCAATAGTGACTCTTCTTAGCAGAAAACAACTCTTGCTCGTAGGACCAGAAACTGCATGGGATTCAACTCCGTTTAGGACTGGGAAACAAACGCTAGCTCGCCTTGCAAGAAACACACTCTGCTTTTGAGAAAACAGCACTCTTCTACTCTCCTGTGTTTCCTATAGGGCCAGAACAGTGAGCTTGCTCAGAACAAAAGAACTGTGCTTCCTACACACACGGGGCATATCTAGTTCAACTCTGCTTAGGAAACTGACCAGAACAGTAGCTTCTCTTCAGTCCAATACACTGTACTTGCTGGGAACAGACGCGAGTGCTATTTGCACTGTGTATGGCAATGGGAGCGCAATAGTGACTCTTCTAAGCAGAAAACAACTCTTGCTCGTAGGACCAGAATCTGCATGGGATTCAACTCCGTTTAGGACTGGGAAACAAACGCTAGCTCGCCTTGCAAGAAACACACTCTGCTTTTGAGAAAACAGCACTCTTCTACTCTCCTGTGTTTCCTATAGGGCCAGAACAGTGAGCTTGCTCAGAACAAAAGAACTGTGCTTCCTACACACACGGGGCATATCTAGTTCAACTCTGCTTAGGAAACTGACCAGAACAGTAGCTTCTCTTCAGTCCAATACACTGTACTTGCTGGGAACAGACGCGAGTGCTATTTGCACTGTGTATGGTAATGGGAGCGCAATAGTGACTCTTCTTAGCAGAAAACAACTCTTGCTCGTAGGACCACAAACTGCATGGGATTCAACTCCGTTTAGGACTGGGAAACAAACGCTAGCTCGCCTTGCAAGAAACACACTCTGCTTTTGAGAAAACAGCACTCTTCTACTCTCCTGTGTTTCCTATAGGGCCAGAACAGTGAGCTTGCTCAGAACAAAAGAACTGTGCTTCCTACACACACGGGGCATATCTAGTTCAACTCTGCTTAGGAAACTGACCGGAACAGTAGCTTCTCTTCAGTCCAATACACTGTACTTGCTGGGAACAGACGCGAGTGCTATTTGCACTGTGTATGGCAATGGGAGCGCAATAGTGACTCTTCTTAGCAGAAAACAACTCTTGCTCGTAGGACCAGAAACTGCATGGGATTCAACTCCGTTTAGGACTGGGAAACAAACGCTAGCTCGCCTTGCAGGAAACACACTCTGCTTTTGAGAAAACAGCACTCTTCTACTCTCCTGTGTTTCCTATAGGGCCAGAACAGTGAGCTTGCTCAGAACAAAAGAACTGTGCTTCCTACACACACGGGGCATATCTAGTTCAACTCTGCTTAGGAAACTGACCAGAACAGTAGCTTCTCTTCAGTCCAATACACTGTACTTGCTGGGAACAGACGCGAGTGCTATTTGCACTGTGTATGGCAATGGGAGCGCAATAGTGACTCTTCTAAGCAGAAAACAACTCTTGCTCGTAGGACCAGAATCTGCATGGGATTCAACTCCGTTTAGGACTGGGAAACAAACGCTAGCTCGCCTTGCAAGAAACACACTCTGCTTTTGAGAAAACAGCACTCTTCTACTCTCCTGTGTTTCCTATAGGGCCAGAACAGTGAGCTTGCTCAGAACAAAAGAACTGTGCTTCCTACACACACGGGGTATATCTAGTTCAACTCTGCTTAGGAAACTGACCAGAACAGTAGCTTCTCTTCAGTCCAATACACTGTACTTGCTGGGAACAGACGCGAGTGCTATTTGCACTGTGTATGGCAATGGGAGCGCAATAGTGACTCTTCTTAGCAGAAAACAACTCTTGCTCGTAGGACCACAAACTGCATGGGATTCAACTCCGTTTAGGACTGGGAAACAAACGCTAGCTCGCCTTGCAAGAAACACACTCTGCTTTTGAGAAAACAGCACTCTTCTACTCTCCTGTGTTTCCTATAGGGCCAGAACAGTGAGCTTGCTCAGAACAAAAGAACTGTGCTTCCTACACACACGGGGCATATCTAGTTCAACTCTGCTTAGGAAACTGACCAGAACAGTAGCTTCTCTTCAGTCCAATACACTGTACTTGCTGGGAACAGACGCGAGTGCTATTTGCACTGTGTATGGCAATGGGAGCGCAATAGTGACTCTTCTTAGCAGAAAACAACTCTTGCTCGTAGGACCACAAACTGCATGGGATTCAACTCCGTTTAGGACTGGGAAACAAACGCTAGCTCGCCTTGCAAGAAACACACTCTGCTTTTGAGAAAACAGCACTCTTCTACTCTCCTGTGTTTCCTATAGGGCCAGAACAGTGAGCTTGCTCAGAACAAAACAACTGTGCTTCCTACACACACGGGGCATATCTAGTTCAACTCTGCTTAGGAAACTGACCAGAACAGTAGCTTCTCTTCAGTCCAATACACTGTACTTGCTGGGAACAGACGCGAGTGCTATTTGCACTGTGTATGGCAATGGGAGCGCAATAGTGACTCTTCTAAGCAGAAAACAACTCTTGCTCGTAGGACCAGAAACTGCATGGGATTCTACTCCTTTTAGGACTGGGAAACAAACGCTAGCTCGCCTTGCAAGAAACACACTCTGCTTTTGAGAAAACAGCACTCTTCTACTCTCCTGTGTTTCCTATAGGGCCAGAACAGTGAGCTTGCTCAGAACAAAAGAACTGTGCTTCCTACACACACGGGGCATATCTAGTTCAACTCTGCTTAGGAAACTGACCAGAACAGTAGCTTCTCTTCAGTCCAATACACTGTACTTGCTGGGAACAGTCGCGAGTGCTATTTGCACTGTGTATGGCAATGGGAGCGCAATAGTGACTCTTCTTAGCAGAAAACAACTCTTGCTCGTAGGACCAGAATCTGAATGGGATTCTACTCCGTTTAGGACTGGGAAACAAACGCTAGCTCGCCTTGCAAGAAACACACTCTGCTTTTGAGAAAACAGCACTCTTCTACTCTCCTGTGTTTCCTATAGGGCCAGAACAGTGAGCTTGCTCAGAACAAAAGAACTGTGCTTCCTACACACACGGGGCATATCTAGTTCAACTCTGCTTAGGAAACTGACAAGAACAGTAGCTTCTCTTCAGTCCAATACACTGTACTTGCTGGGAACAGACGCGAGTGCTATTTGCACTGTGTATGGCAATGGGAGCGCAATAGTGACTCTTCTTAGCAGAAAACAACTCTTGCTCGTAGGACCAGAATCTGCATGGGATTCTACTCCGTTTAGGACTGGGAAACAAACGCTAGCTCGCCTTGCAAGAAACACACTCTGCTTTTGAGAAAACAGCACTCTTCTACTCTCCTGTGTTTCCTATAGGGCCAGAACAGTGAGCTTGCTCAGAACAAAAGAACTGTGCTTCCTACACACACGGGGCATATCTAGTTCAACTCTGCTTAGGAAAGTGACCAGAACAGTAGCTTCTCTTCAGTCCAATACACTGTACTTGCTGGGAACAGACGTGAGTGCTATTTGCACTGTGTATGGCAATGGGAGCGCAATAGTGACTCTTCTAAGCAGAAAACAACTCTTGCTCGTAGGACCAGAAACTGCATGGGATTCAACTCCGTTTAGGACTGGGAAACAAACGCTAGCTCGCCTTGCAAGAAACACACTCTGCTTTTGAGAAAACAGCACTCTTCTACTCTCCTGTGTTTCCTATAGGGCCAGAACAGTGAGCTTGCTCAGAACAAAAGAACTGTGCTTCCTACACACACGGGGCATATCTAGTTCAACTCTGCTTAGGAAACTGACCAGAACAGTAGCTTCTCTTCAGTCCAATACACTGTACTTGCTGGGAACAGACGCGAGTGCTATTTGCACTGTGTATGGCAATGGGAGCGCAATAGTGACTCTTCTTAGCAGAAAACAACTCTTGCTCGTAGGACCACAAACTGCATGGGATTCAACTCCGTTTAGGACTGGGAAACAAACGCTAGCTCGCCTTGCAAGAAACACACTCTGCTTTTGAGAAAACAGCACTCTTCTACTCTCCTGTGTTTCCTATAGGGCCAGAACAGTGAGCTTGCTCAGAACAAAACAACTGTGCTTCCTACACACACGGGGCATATCTAGTTCAACTCTGCTTAGGAAACTGACCAGAACAGTAGCTTCTCTTCAGTCCAATACACTGTACTTGCTGGGAACAGACGCGAGTGCTATTTGCACTGTGTATGGCAATGGGAGCGCAATAGTGACTCTTCTAAGCAGAAAACAACTCTTGCTCGTAGGACCAGAAACTGCATGGGATTCAACTCCGTTTAGGACTGGGAAACAAACGCTAGCTCGCCTTGCAAGAAACACACTCTGCTTTTGAGAAAACAGCACTCTTCTACTCTCCTGTGTTTCCTATAGGGCCAGAACAGTGAGCTTGCTCAGAACAAAAGAACTGTGCTTCCTACACACACGGGGCATATCTAGTTCAACTCTGCTTAGGAAACTGACCAGAACAGTAGCTTCTCTTCAGTCCAATACACTGTACTTGCTGGGAACAGACGCCAGTGCTATTTGCACTGTGTATGGCAATGGGAGCGCAATAGTGACTCTTCTTAGCAGAAAACAACTCTTGCTCGTAGGACCAGAATCTGAATGGGATTCTACTCCATTTAGGACTGGGAAACAAACGCTAGCTCGCCTTGCAAGAAACACACTCTGCTTTTGAGAAAACAGCACTCTTCTACTCTCCTGTGTTTCCTATAGGGCCAGAACAGTGAGCTTGCTCAGAACAAAAGAACTGTGCTTACTACACACACGGGGCATATCTAGTTCAACTCTGCTTAGGAAACTGACAAGAACAGTAGCTTCTCTTCAGTCCAATACACTGTACTTGCTGGGAACAGACGCGAGTGCTATTTGCACTGTGTATGGCAATGGGAGCGCAATAGTGACTCTTCTTAGCAGAAAACAACTCTTGCTCGTAGGACCAGAATCTGCATGGGATTCTACTCCGTTTAGGACTGGGAAACAAACGCTAGCTCGCCTTGCAAGAAACACACTCTGCTTTTGAGAAAACAGCACTCTTCTACTCTCCTGTGTTTCCTATAGGGCCAGAACAGTGAGCTTGCTCAGAACAAAACAACTGTGCTTCCTACACACACGGGGCATATCTAGTTCAACTCTGCTTAGGAAACTGACAAGAACAGTAGCTTCTCTTCAGTCCAATACACTGTACTTGCTGGGAACAGGCGCGAGTGCTATTTGCACTGTGTATGGCAATGGGAGCGCAATAGTGACTCTTCTTAGCAGAAAACAACTCTTGCTCGTAGGACCACAAACTGCATGGGATTCAACTCCGTTTAGGACTGGGAAACAAACGCTAGCTCGCCTTGCAAGAAACACACTCTGCTTTTGAGAAAACAGCACTCTTCTACTCTCCTGTGTTTCCTATAGGGCCAGAACAGTGAGCTTGCTCAGAACAAAAGAACTGTGCTTCCTACACACACGGGGCATATCTAGTTCAAACTCTGCTTAGGAAAGTGACCAGAACAGTAGCTTCTCTTCAGTCCAATACACTGTACTTGCTGGGAACAGACGTGAGTGCTATTTGCACTGTGTATGGCAATGGGAGCGCAATAGTGACTCTTCTAAGCAGAAAACAACTCTTGCTCGTAGGACCAGAAACTGCATGGGATTCAACTCCGTTTAGGACTGGGAAACAAACGCTAGCTCGCCTTGCAAGAAACACACTCTGCTTTTGAGAAAACAGCACTCTTCTACTCTCCTGTGTTTCCTATAGGGCCAGAACAGTGAGCTTGCTCAGAACAAAAGAACTGTGCTTCCTACACACACGGGGCATATCTAGTTCAACTCTGCTTAGGAAACTGACCAGAACAGTAGCTTCTCTTCAGTCCAATACACTGTACTTGCTGGGAACAGACGCGAGTGCTATTTGCACTGTGTATGGCAATGGGAGCGCAATAGTGACTCTTCTTAGCAGAAAACAACTCTTGCTCGTAGGACCACAAACTGCATGGGATTCAACTCCGTTTAGGACTGGGAAACAAACGCTAGCTCGCCTTGCAAGAAACACACTCTGCTTTTGAGAAAACAGCACTCTTCTACTCTCCTGTGTTTCCTATAGGGCCAGAACAGTGAGCTTGCTCAGAACAAAAGAACTGTGCTTCCTACACACACGGGGCATATCTAGTTCAACTCTGCTTAGGAAACTGACCAGAACAGTAGCTTCTCTTCAGTCCAATACACTGTACTTGCTGGGAACAGACGCGAGTGCTATTTGCACTGTGTATGGCAATGGGAGCGCAATAGTGACTCTTCTAAGCAGAAAACAACTCTTGCTCGTAGGACCAGAAACTGCATGGGATTCAACTCCGTTTAGGACTGGGAAACAAACGCTAGCTCGCCTTGCAAGAAACACACTCTGCTTTTGAGAAAACAGCACTCTTCTACTCTCCTGTGTTTCCTATAGGGCCAGAACAGTGAGCTTGCTCAGAACAAAAGAACTGTGCTTCCTACACACACGGGGCATATCTAGTTCAACTCTGCTTAGGAAACTGACCAGAACAGTAGCTTCTCTTCAGTCCAATACACTGTACTTGCTGGGAACAGACGCCAGTGCTATTTGCACTGTGTATGGCAATGGGAGCGCAATAGTGACTCTTCTTAGCAGAAAACAACTCTTGCTCGTAGGACCAGAATCTGAATGGGATTCTACTCCGTTTAGGACTGGGAAACAAACGCTAGCTCGCCTTGCAAGAAACACACTCTGCTTTTGAGAAAACAGCACTCTTCTACTCTCCTGTGTTTCCTATAGGGCCAGAACAGTGAGCTTGCTCAGAACAAAACAACTGTGCTTCCTACACACACGGGGCATATCTAGTTCAACTCTGCTTAGGAAACTGACAAGAACAGTAGCTTCTCTTCAGTCCATTACACTGTACTTGCTGGGAACAGGCGCGAGTGCTATTTGCACTGTGTATGGCAATGGGAGCGCAATAGTGACTCTTCTTAGCAGAAAACAACTCTTGCTCGTAGGACCACAAACTGCATGGGATTCAACTCCGTTTAGGACTGGGAAACAAACGCTAGCTCGCCTTGCAAGAAACACACTCTGCTTTTGAGAAAACAGCACTCTTCTACTCTCCTGTGTTTCCTATAGGGCCAGAACAGTGAGCTTGCTCAGAACAAAAGAACTGTGCTTCCTACACACACGGGGCATATCTAGTTCAACTCTGCTTAGGAAAGTGACCAGAACAGTAGCTTCTCTTCAGTCCAATACACTGTACTTGCTGGGAACAGACGTGAGTGCTATTTGCACTGTGTATGGCAATGGGAGCGCAATAGTGACTCTTCTAAGCAGAAAACAACTCTTGCTCGTAGGACCAGAAACTGCATGGGATTCAACTCCGTTTAGGACTGGGAAACAAACGCTAGCTCGCCTTGCAAGAAACACACTCTGCTTTTGAGAAAACAGCACTCTTCTACTCTCCTGTGTTTCCTATAGGGCCAGAACAGTGAGCTTGCTCAGAACAAAAGAACTGTGCTTCCTACACACACGGGGCATATCTAGTTCAACTCTGCTTAGGAAACTGACCAGAACAGTAGCTTCTCTTCAGTCCAATACACTGTACTTGCTGGGAACAGACGCCAGTGCTATTTGCACTGTGTATGGCAATGGGAGCGCAATAGTGACTCTTCTTAGCAGAAAACAACTCTTGCTCGTAGGACCACAAACTGCATGGGATTCAACTCCGTTTAGGACTGGGAAACAAACGCTAGCTCGCCTTGCAAGAAACACACTCTGCTTTTGAGAAAACAGCACTCTTCTACTCTCCTGTGTTTCCTATAGGGCCAGAACAGTGAGCTTGCTCAGAACAAAAGAACTGTGCTTCCTACACACACGGGGCATATCTAGTTCAACTCTGCTTAGGAAACTGACCAGAACAGTAGCTTCTCTTCAGTCCAATACACTGTACTTGCTGGGAACAGACGCGAGTGCTATTTGCACTGTGTATGGCAATGGGAGCGCAATAGTGACTCTTCTAAGCAGAAAACAACTCTTGCTCGTAGGACCAGAAACTGCATGGGATTCAACTCCGTTTAGGACTGGGAAACAAACGCTAGCTCGCCTTGCAAGAAACACACTCTGCTTTTGAGAAAACAGCACTCTTCTACTCTCCTGTGTTTCCTATAGGGCCAGAACAGTGAGCTTGCTCAGAACAAAAGAACTGTGCTTCCTACACACACGGGGCATATCTAGTTCAACTCTGCTTAGGAAACTGACCAGAACAGTAGCTTCTCTTCAGTCCAATACACTGTACTTGCTGGGAACAGACGCCAGTGCTATTTGCACTGTGTATGGCAATGGGAGCGCAATAGTGACTCTTCTTAGCAGAAAACAACTCTTGCTCGTAGGACCAGAATCTGAATGGGATTCTACTCCGTTTAGGACTGGGAAACAAACGCTAGCTCGCCTTGCAAGAAACACACTCTGCTTTTGAGAAAACAGCACTCTTCTACTCTCCTGTGTTTCCTATAGGGCCAGAACAGTGAGCTTGCTCAGAACAAAAGAACTGTGCTTACTACACACACGGGGCATATCTAGTTCAACTCTGCTTAGGAAACTGACAAGAACAGTAGCTTCTCTTCAGTCCAATACACTGTACTTGCTGGGAACAGACGCGAGTGCTATTTGCACTGTGTATGGCAATGGGAGCGCAATAGTGACTCTTCTTAGCAGAAAACAACTCTTGCTCGTAGGACCAGAATCTGCATGGGATTCTACTCCGTTTAGGACTGGGAAACAAACGCTAGCTCGCCTTGCAAGAAACACACTCTGCTTTTGAGAAAACAGCACTCTTCTACTCTCCTGTGTTTCCTATAGGGCCAGAACAGTGAGCTTGCTCAGAACAAAACAACTGTGCTTCCTACACACACGGGGCATATCTAGTTCAACTCTGCTTAGGAAACTGACAAGAACAGTAGCTTCTCTTCAGTCCAATACACTGTACTTGCTGGGAACAGACGCCAGTGCTATTTGCACTGTGTATGGCAATGGGAGCGCAATAGTGACTCTTCTTAGCAGAAAACAACTCTTGCTCGTAGGACCACAAACTGCATGGGATTCAACTCCGTTTAGGACTGGGAAACAAACGCTAGCTCGCCTTGCAAGAAACACACTCTGCTTTTGAGAAAACAGCACTCTTCTACTCTCCTGTGTTTCCTATAGGGCCAGAACAGTGAGCTTGCTCAGAACAAAAGAACTGTGCTTCCTACACACACGGGGCATATCTAGTTCAACTCTGCTTAGGAAACTGACCAGAACAGTAGCTTCTCTTCAGTCCAATACACTGTACTTGCTGGGAACAGACGCGAGTGCTATTTGCACTGTGTATGGCAATGGGAGCGCAATAGTGACTCTTCTTAGCAGAAAACAACTCTTGCTCGTAGGACCAGAATCTGCATGGGATTCAACTCCGTTTAGGACTGGGAAACAAACGCTAGCTCGCCTTGCAAGAAACACACTCTGCTTTTGAGAAAACAGCACTCTTCTACTCTCCTGTGTTTCCTATAGGGCCAGAACAGTGAGCTTGCTCAGAACAAAAGAACTGTGCTTCCTACACACACGGGGCATATCTAGTTCAACTCTGCTTAGGAAACTGACCAGAACAGTAGCTTCTCTTCAGTCCAATACACTGTACTTGCTGGGAACAGACGCGAGTGCTATTTGCACTGTGTATGGCAATGGGAGCGCAATAGTGACTCTTCTTAGCAGAAAACAACTCTTGCTCGTAGGACCAGAAACGGCATGGGATTCAACTCCGTTTAGGACTGGGAAACAAACGCTAGCTCGCCTTGCAAGAAACACACTCTGCTTTTGAGAAAACAGCACTCTTCTACTCTCCTGTGTTTCCTATAGGGCCAGAACAGTGAGCTTGCTCAGAACAAAAGAACTGTGCTTCCTACACACACGGGGCATATCTAGTTCAACTCTGCTTAGGAAACTGACCAGAACAGTAGCTTCTCTTCAGTCCAATACACTGTACTTGCTGGGAACAGACGCGAGTGCTATTTGCACTGTGTATGGCAATGGGAGCGCAATAGTGACTCTTCTTAGCAGAAAACAACTCTTGCTCGTAGGACCACAAACCGCATGGGATTCAACTCCGTTTAGGACTGGGAAACAAACGCTAGCTCGCCTTGCAAGAAACACACTCTGCTTTTGAGAAAACAGCACTCTTCTACTCTCCTGTGTTTCCTATAGGGCCAGAACAGTGAGCTTGCTCAGAACAAAAGAACTGTGCTTCCTACACACACGGGGCATATCTAGTTCAACTCTGCTTAGGAAACTGACCAGAACAGTAGCTTCTCTTCAGTCCAATACACTGTACTTGCTGGGAACAGACACGAGTGCTATTTGCACTGTGTATGGCAATGGGAGCGCAATAGTGACTCTTCTTAGCAGAAAACAACTCTTGCTCGTAGGACCAGAATCTGAATGGGATTCTACTCCGTTTAGGACTGGGAAACAAACGCTAGCTCGCCTTGCAAGAAACACACTCTGCTTTTGAGAAAACAGCACTCTTCTACTCTCCTGTGTTTCCTATAGGGCCAGAACAGTGAGCTTGCTCAGAACAAAAGAACTGTGCTTACTACACACACGGGGCATATCTAGTTCAACTCTGCTTAGGAAACTGACAAGAACAGTAGCTTCTCTTCAGTCCAATACACTGTACTTGCTGGGAACAGACGCGAGTGCTATTTGCACTGTGTATGGCAATGGGAGCGCAATAGTGACTCTTCTTAGCAGAAAACAACTCTTGCTCGTAGGACCAGAATCTGCATGGGATTCTACTCCGTTTAGGACTGGGAAACAAACGCTAGCTCGCCTTGCAAGAAACACACTCTGCTTTTGAGAAAACAGCACTCTTCTACTCTCCTGTGTTTCCTATAGGGCCAGAACAGTGAGCTTGCTCAGAACAAAACAACTGTGCTTCCTACACACACGGGGCATATCTAGTTCAACTCTGCTTAGGAAACTGACAAGAACAGTAGCTTCTCTTCAGTCCAATACACTGTACTTGCTGGGAACAGGCGCGAGTGCTATTTGCACTGTGTATGGCAATGGGAGCGCAATAGTGACTCTTCTTAGCAGAAAACAACTCTTGCTCGTAGGACCACAAACTGCATGGGATTCAACTCCGTTTAGGACTGGGAAACAAACGCTAGCTCGCCTTGCAAGAAACACACTCTGCTTTTGAGAAAACAGCACTCTTCTACTCTCCTGTGTTTCCTATAGGGCCAGAACAGTGAGCTTGCTCAGAACAAAAGAACTGTGCTTCCTACACACACGGGGCATATCTAGTTCAACTCTGCTTAGGAAACTGACCAGAACAGTAGCTTCTCTTCAGTCCAATACACTGTACTTGCTGGGAACAGACGCGAGTGCTATTTGCACTGTGTATGGCAATGGGAGCGCAATAGTGACTCTTCTTAGCAGAAAACAACTCTTGCTCGTAGGACCAGAAACTGCATGGGATTCAACTCCGTTTAGGACTGGGAAACAAACGCTAGCTCGCCTTGCAAGAAACACACTCTGCTTTTGAGAAAACAGCACTCTTCTACTCTCCTGTGTTTCCTATAGGGCCAGAACAGTGAGCTTGCTCAGAACAAAAGAACTGTGCTTACTACACACACGGGGCATATCTAGTTCAACTCTGCTTAGGAAACTGACAAGAACAGTAGCTTCTCTTCAGTCCAATACACTGTACTTGCTGGGAACAGACGTGAGTGCTATTTGCACTGTGTATGGCAATGGGAGCGCAATAGTGACTCTTCTAAGCAGAAAACAACTCTTGCTCGTAGGACCAGAAACTGCATGGGATTCAACTCCGTTTAGGACTGGGAAACAAACGCTAGCTCGCCTTGCAAGAAACACACTCTGCTTTTGAGAAAACAGCACTCTTCTACTCTCCTGTGTTTCCTATAGGGCCAGAACAGTGAGCTTGCTCAGAACAAAAGAACTGTGCTTCCTACACACACGGGGCATATCTAGTTCAACTCTGCTTAGGAAACTGACCAGAACAGTAGCTTCTCTTCAGTCCAATACACTGTACTTGCTGGGAACAGACGCGAGTGCTATTTGCACTGTGTATGGCAATGGGAGCGCAATAGTGACTCTTCTTAGCAGAAAACAACTCTTGCTCATAGGACCAGAAACTGCATGGGATTCAACTCCGTTTAGGACTGGGAAACAAACGCTAGCTCGCCTTGCAAGAAACACACTCTGCTTTTGAGAAAACAGCACTCTTCTACTCTCCTGTGTTTCCTATAGGGCCAGAACAGTGAGCTTGCTCAGAACAAAAGAACTGTGCTTCCTACACACACGGGGCATATCTAGTTCAACTCTGCTTAGGAAACTGACAAGAACAGTAGCTTCTCTTCAGTCCAATACACTGTACTTGCTGGGAACAGACGCGAGTGCTATTTGCACTGTGTATGGCAATGGGAGCGCAATAGTGACTCTTCTTAGCAGAAAACAACTCTTGCTCGTAGGACCAGAAACTGCATGGGATTCAACTCCGTTTAGGACTGGGAAACAAACGCTAGCTCGCCTTGCAAGAAACACACTCTGCTTTTGAGAAAACAGCACTCTTCTACTCTCCTGTGTTTCCTATAGGGCCAGAACAGTGAGCTTGCTCAGAACAAAAGAACTGTGCTTCCTACACACACGGGGCATATCTAGTTCAACTCTGCTTAGGAAACTGACCAGAACAGTAGCTTCTCTTCAGTCCAATACACTGTACTTGCTGGGAACAGACGCGAGTGCTATTTGCACTGTGTATGGCAATGGGAGCGCAATAGTGACTCTTCTTAGCAGAAAACAACTCTTGCTCGTAGGACCAGAATCTGAATGGGATTCTACTCCGTTTAGGACTGGGAAACAAACGCTAGCTCGCCTTGCAAGAAACACACTCTGCTTTTGAGAAAACAGCACTCTTCTACTCTCCTGTGTTTCCTATAGGGCCAGAACAGTGAGCTTGCTCAGAACAAAAGAACTGTGCTTCCTACACACACGGGGCATATCTAGTTCAACTCTGCTTAGGAAACTGACAAGAACAGTAGCTTCTCTTCAGTCCAATACACTGTACTTGCTGGGAACAGACGCGAGTGCTATTTGCACTGTGTATGGCAATGGGAGCGCAATAGTGACTCTTCTTAGCAGAAAACAACTCTTGCTCGTAGGACCAGAAACTGCATGGGATTCAACTCCGTTTAGGACTGGGAAACAAACGCTAGCTCGCCTTGCAAGAAACACACTCTGCTTTTGAGAAAACAGCACTCTTCTACTCTCCTGTGTTTCCTATAGGGCCAGAACAGTGAGCTTGCTCAGAACAAAAGAACTGTGCTTCCTACACACACGGGGCATATCTAGTTCAACTCTGCTTAGGAAACTGACCAGAACAGTAGCTTCTCTTCAGTCCAATACACTGTACTTGCTGGGAACAGACGCGAGTGCTATTTGCACTGTGTATGGCAATGGGAGCGCAATAGTGACTCTTCTTAGCAGAAAACAACTCTTGCTCGTAGGACCACAAACTGCATGGGATTCAACTCCGTTTAGGACTGGGAAACAAACGCTAGCTCGCCTTGCAAGAAACACACTCTGCTTTTGAGAAAACAGCACTCTTCTACTCTCCTGTGTTTCCTATAGGGCCAGAACAGTGAGCTTGCTCAGAACAAAAGAACTGTGCTTCCTACACACACGGGGCATATCTAGTTCAACTCTGCTTAGGAAACTGACCAGAACAGTAGCTTCTCTTCAGTCCAATACACTGTACTTGCTGGGAACAGACGCGAGTGCTATTTGCACTGTGTATGGCAATGGGAGCGCAATAGTGACTCTTCTTAGCAGAAAACAACTCTTGCTCGTAGGACCAGAAACTGCATGGGATTCAACTCCGTTTAGGACTGGGAAACAAACGCTAGCTCGCCTTGCAAGAAACACACTCTGCTTTTGAGAAAACAGCACTCTTCTACTCTCCTGTGTTTCCTATAGGGCCAGAACAGTGAGCTTGCTCAGAACAAAAGAACTGTGCTTCCTACACACACGGGGCATATCTAGTTCAACTCTGCTTAGGAAAGTGACCAGAACAGTAGCTTCTCTTCAGTCCAATACACTGTACTTGCTGGGAACAGGCGCGAGTGCTATTTGCACTGTGTATGGCAATGGGAGCGCAATAGTGACTCTTCTTAGCAGAAAACAACTCTTGCTCGTAGGACCACAAACTGCATGGGATTCAACTCCGTTTAGGACTGGGAAACAAACGCTAGCTCGCCTTGCAAGAAACACACTCTGCTTTTGAGAAAACAGCACTCTTCTACTCTCCTGTGTTTCCTATAGGGCCAGAACAGTGAGCTTGCTCAGAACAAAAGAACTGTGCTTCCTACACACACGGGGCATATCTAGTTCAACTCTGCTTAGGAAACTGACCAGAACAGTAGCTTCTCTTCAGTCCAATACACTGTACTTGCTGGGAACAGACGCGAGTGCTATTTGCACTGTGTATGGCAATGGGAGCGCAATAGTGACTCTTCTTAGCAGAAAACAACTCTTGCTCGTAGGACCACAAACTGCATGGGATTCAACTCCGTTTAGGACTGGGAAACAAACGCTAGATCGTCTTGCAAGAAACACACTCTGCTTTTGAGAAACAGCACTCTTCTACTCTCCTGTGTTTCCTATAGGGCCAGAACAGTGAGCTTGCTCAGAACAAAAGAACTGTGCTTCCTACACACACGGGGCATATCTAGTTCAACTCTGCTTAGGAAACTGACAAGAACAGTAGCTTCTCTTCAGTCCAATACACTGTACTTGCTGGGAACAGACGCGAGTGCTATTTGCACTGTGTATGGCAATGGGAGCGCAATAGTGACTCTTCTAAGCAGAAAACAACTCTTGCTCGTAGGACCAGAAACTGCATGGGATTCAACTCCGTTTAGGACTGGGAAACAAACGCTAGCTCGCCTTGCAAGAAACACACTCTGCTTTTGAGAAAACAGCACTCTTCTACTCTCCTGTGTTTCCTATAGGGCCAGAACAGTGAGCTTGCTCAGAACAAAACAACTGTGCTTCCTATACACACGGGGCATATCTAGTTCAACTCTGCTTAGGAAACTGACAAGAACAGTAGCTTCTCTTCAGTCCAATACACTGTACTTGCTGGGAACAGGCGCGAGTGCTATTTGCACTGTGTATGGCAATGGGAGCGCAATAGTGACTCTTCTTAGCAGAAAACAACTCTTGCTCGTAGGACCACAAACTGCATGGGATTCAACTCCGTTTAGGACTGGGAAACAAACGCTAGCTCGCCTTGCAAGAAACACACTCTGCTTTTGAGAAAACAGCACTCTTCTACTCTCCTGTGTTTCCTATAGGGCCAGAACAGTGAGCTTGCTCAGAACAAAAGAACTGTGCTTCCTACACACACGGGGCATATCTAGTTCAACTCTGCTTAGGAAACTGACCAGAACAGTAGCTTCTCTTCAGTCCAATACACTGTACTTGCTGGGAACAGACGCGAGTGCTATTTGCACTGTGTATGGCAATGGGAGCGCAATAGTGACTCTTCTTAGCAGAAAACAACTCTTGCTCGTAGGACCAGAATCTGCATGGGATTCAACTCCGTTTAGGACTGGGAAACAAACGCTAGCTCGCCTTGCAAGAAACACACTCTGCTTTTGAGAAACAGCACTCTTCTACTCTCCTGTGTTTCCTATAGGGCCAGAACAGTGAGCTTGCTCAGAACAAAAGAACTGTGCTTCCTACACACACGGGGCATATCTAGTTCAACTCTGCTTAGGAAAGTGACCAGAACAGTAGCTTCTCTTCAGTCCAATACACTGTACTTGCTGGGAACAGACGCGAGTGCTATTTGCACTGTGTATGGCAATGGGAGCGCAATAGTGACTCTTCTAAGCAGAAAACAACTCTTGCTCGTAGGACCAGAAACTGCATGGGATTCAACTCCGTTTAGGACTGGGAAACAAACGCTAGCTCGCCTTGCAAGAAACACACTCTGCTTTTGAGAAAACAGCACTCTTCTACTCTCCTGTGTTTCCTATAGGGCCAGAACAGTGAGCTTGCTCAGAACAAAAGAACTGTGCTTCCTACACACACGGGGCATATCTAGTTCAACTCTGCTTAGGAAACTGACAAGAACAGTAGCTTCTCTTCAGTCCAATACACTGTACTTGCTGGGAACAGACGCGAGTGCTATTTGCACTGTGTATGGCAATGGGAGCGCAATAGTGACTCTTCTTAGCAGAAAACAACTCTTGCTCGTAGGACCAGAATCTGAATGGGATTCTACTCCGTTTAGGACTGGGAAACAAACGCTAGCTCGCCTTGCAAGAAACACACTCTGCTTTTGAGAAAACAGCACTCTTCTACTCTCCTGTGTTTCCTATAGGGCCAGAACAGTGAGCTTGCTCAGAACAAAAGAACTGTGCTTCCTACACACACGGGGCATATCTAGTTCAACTCTGCTTAGGAAACTGACAAGAACAGTAGCTTCTCTTCAGTCCAATACACTGTACTTGCTGGGAACAGACGCGAGTGCTATTTGCACTGTGTATGGCAATGGGAGCGCAATAGTGACTCTTCTTAGCAGAAAACAACTCTTGCTCGTAGGACCAGAATCTGCATGGGATTCTACTCCGTTTAGGACTGGGAAACAAACGCTAGCTCGCCTTGCAAGAAACACACTCTGCTTTTGAGAAAACAGCACTCTTCTACTCTCCTGTGTTTCCTATAGGGCCAGAACAGTGAGCTTGCTCAGAACAAAAGAACTGTGCTTCCTACACACACGGGGCATATCTAGTTCAACTCTGCTTAGGAAAGTGACCAGAACAGTAGCTTCTCTTCAGTCTAATACACTGTACTTGCTGGGAACAGACGCGAGTGCTATTTGCACTGTGTATGGCAATGGGAGCGCAATAGTGACTCTTCTAAGCAGAAAACAACTCTTGCTCGTAGGACCAGAAACTGCATGGGATTCAACTCCGTTTAGGACTGGGAAACAAACGCTAGCTCGCCTTGCAAGAAACACACTCTGCTTTTGAGAAAACAGCACTCTTCTACTCTCCTGTGTTTCCTATAGGGCCAGAACAGTGAGCTGCTCAGAACAAAAGAACTGTGCTTCCTACACACACGGGGCATATCTAGTTCAACTCTGCTTAGAAACTGACAAGAACAGTAGCTTCTCTTCAGTCCAATACACTGTACTTGCTGGGAACAGACGCGAGTGCTATTTGCACTGTGTATGGCAATGGGAGCGCAATAGTGACTCTTCTTAGCAGAAAACAACTCTTGCTCGTAGGACCAGAATCTGAATGGGATTCTACTCCGTTTAGGACTGGGAAACAAACGCTAGCTCGCCTTGCAAGAAACACACTCTGCTTTTGAGAAAACAGCACTCTTCTACTCTCCTGTGTTTCCTATAGGGCCAGAACAGTGAGCTTGCTCAGAACAAAAGAACTGTGCTTCCTACACACACGGGGCATATCTAGTTCAACTCTGCTTAGGAAACTGACCAGAACAGTAGCTTCTCTTCAGTCCAATACACTGTACTTGCTGGGAACAGACGCGAGTGCTATTTGCACTGTGTATGGCAATGGGAGCGCAATAGTGACTCTTCTTAGCAGAAAACAACTCTTGCTCGTAGGACCAGAATCTGCATGGGATTCTACTCCGTTTAGGACTGGGAAACAAACGCTAGCTCGCCTTGCAAGAAACACACTCTGCTTTTGAGAAAACAGCACTCTTCTACTCTCCTGTGTTTCCTATAGGGCCAGAACAGTGAGCTTGCTCAGAACAAAACAACTGTGCTTCCTACACACACGGGGCATATCTAGTTCAACTCTGCTTAGGAAACTGACCAGAACAGTAGCTTCTCTTCAGTCCAATACACTGTACTTGCTGGGAACAGGCGCGAGTGCTATTTGCACTGTGTATGGCAATGGGAGCGCAATAGTGACTCTTCTTAGCAGAAAACAACTCTTGCTCGTAGGACCACAAACTGCATGGGATTCAACTCCGTTTAGGACTGGGAAACAAACGCTAGCTCGCCTTGCAAGAAACACACTCTGCTTTTGAGAAAACAGCACTCTTCTACTCTCCTGTGTTTCCTATAGGGCCAGAACAGTGAGCTTGCTCAGAACAAAAGAACTGTGCTTCCTACACACACGGGGCATATCTAGTTCAACTCTGCTTAGGAAACTGACCAGAACAGTAGCTTCTCTTCAGTCCAATACACTGTACTTGCTGGGAACAGACGCGAGTGCTATTTGCACTGTGTATGGCAATGGGAGCGCAATAGTGACTCTTCTTAGCAGAAAACAACTCTTGCTCGTAGGACGACAAACTGCATGGGATTCAACTCCGTTTAGGACTGGGAAACAAACGCTAGCTCGCCTTGCAAGAAACACACTCTGCTTTTGAGAAAACAGCACTCTTCTACTCTCCTGTGTTTCCTATAGGGCCAGAACAGTGAGCTTGCTCAGAACAAAAGAACTGTGCTTCCTACACACACGGGGCATATCTAGTTCAACTCTGCTTAGGAAACTGACCAGAACAGTAGCTTCTCTTCAGTCCCAATACACTGTACTTGCTGGGAACAGACGCGAGTGCTATTTGCACTGTGTATGGCAATGGGAGCGCAAATAGTGACTCTTCTTAGCAGAAAACAACTCTTGCTCGTAGGACCAGAAACTGCATGGGATTCAACTCCGTTTAGGACTGGGAAACAAACGCTAGCTCGCCTTGCAAGAAACACACTCTGCTTTTGAGAAAACAGCACTCTTCTACTCTCCTGTGTTTCCTATAGGGCCAGAACAGTGAGCTTGCTCAGAACAAAAGAACTGTGCTTCCTACACACACGGGGCATATCTAGTTCAACTCTGCTTAGGAAACTGACCAGAACAGTAGCTTCTCTTCAGTCCAATACACTGTACTTGCTGGGAACAGACACGAGTGCTATTTGCACTGTGTATGGCAATGGGGAGCGCAATAGTGACTCTTCTTAGCAGAAAACAACTCTTGCTCGTAGGACCAGAAACTGCATGGGATTCAACTCCTTTTAGGACTGGGAAACAAACGCTAGCTCGCCTTGCAAGAAACACACTCTGCTTTTGAGAAAACAGCACTCTTCTACTCTCCTGTGTTTCCTATAGGGCCAGAACAGTGAGCTTGCTCAGAACAAAAGAACTGTGCTTCCTACACACACGGGGCATATCTAGTTCAACTCTGCTTAGGAAACTGACCAGAACAGTAGCTTCTCTTCAGTCCAATACACTGTACTTGCTGGGAACAGACGCGAGGGCTATTTGCACTGTGTATGGCAATGGGAGCGCAATAGTGACTCTTCTTAGCAGAAAACAACTCTTGCTCGTAGGACCAGAATCTGCATGGGATTCAACTCCGTTTAGGACTGGGAAACAAACGCTAGCTCGCCTTGCAAGAAACACACTCTGCTTTTGATAAAACAGCACTCTTCTACTCTCCTGTGTTTCCTATAGGGCCAGAACAGTGAGCTTGCTCAGAACAAAAGAACTGTGCTTACTACACACACGGGGCATATCTAGTTCAACTCTGCTTAGGAAACTGACAAGAACAGTAGCTTCTCTTCAGTCCAATACACTGTACTTGCTGGGAACAGACGCGAGTGCTATTTGCACTGTGTATGGCAATGGGAGCGCAATAGTGACTCTTCTTAGCAGAAAACAACTCTTGCTCGTAGGACCAGAATCTGCATGGGATTCTACTCCGTTTAGGACTGGGAAACAAACGCTAGCTCGCCTTGCAAGAAACACACTCTGCTTTTGAGAAAACAGCACTCTTCTACTCTCCTGTGTTTCCTATAGGGCCAGAACAGTGAGCTTGCTCAGAACAAAAGAACTGTGCTTCCTACACACACGGGGCATATCTAGTTCAACTCTGCTTAGGAAAGTGACCAGAACAGTAGCTTCTCTTCAGTCCAATACACTGTACTTGCTGGGAACAGACGCGAGTGCTATTTGCACTGTGTATGGCAATGGGAGCGCAATAGTGACTCTTCTAAGCAGAAAACAACTCTTGCTCGTAGGACCAGAAACTGCATGGGATTCAACTCCGTTTAGGACTGGGAAACAAACGCTAGCTCGCCTTGCAAGAAACACACTCTGCTTTTGAGAAAACAGCACTCTTCTACTCTCCTGTGTTTCCTATAGGGCCAGAACAGTGAGCTTGCTCAGAACAAAAGAACTGTGCTTCCTACACACACGGGGCATATCTAGTTCAACTCTGCTTAGGAAACTGACCAGAACAGTAGCTTCTCTTCAGTCCAATACACTGTACTTGCTGGGAACAGACACGAGTGCTATTTGCACTGTGTATGGCAATGGGAGCGCAATAGTGACTCTTCTTAGCAGAAAACAACTCTTGCTCGTAGGACCAGAAACTGCATGGGATTCAACTCCTTTTAGGACTGGGAAACAAACGCTAGCTCGCCTTGCAAGAAACACACTCTGCTTTTGAGAAAACAGCACTCTTCTACTCTCCTGTGTTTCCTATAGGGCCAGAACAGTGAGCTTGCTCAGAACAAAAGAACTGTGCTTCCTACACACACGGGGCATATCTAGTTCAACTCTGCTTAGGAAACTGACCAGAACAGTAGCTTCTCTTCAGTCCAATACACTGTACTTGCTGGGAACAGACGCGAGGGCTATTTGCACTGTGTATGGCAATGGGAGCGCAATAGTGACTCTTCTTAGCAGAAAACAACTCTTGCTCGTAGGACCAGAATCTGCATGGGATTCAACTCCGTTTAGGACTGGGAAACAAACGCTAGCTCGCCTTGCAAGAAACACACTCTGCTTTTGATAAAACAGCACTCTTCTACTCTCCTGTGTTTCCTATAGGGCCAGAACAGTGAGCTTGCTCAGAACAAAAGAACTGTGCTTACTACACACACGGGGCATATCTAGTTCAACTCTGCTTAGGAAACTGACAAGAACAGTAGCTTCTCTTCAGTCCAATACACTGTACTTGCTGGGAACAGACGCGAGTGCTATTTGCACTGTGTATGGCAATGGGAGCGCAATAGTGACTCTTCTTAGCAGAAAACAACTCTTGCTCGTAGGACCAGAATCTGCATGGGATTCTACTCCGTTTAGGACTGGGAAACAAACGCTAGCTCGCCTTGCAAGAAACACACTCTGCTTTTGAGAAAACAGCACTCTTCTACTCTCCTGTGTTTCCTATAGGGCCAGAACAGTGAGCTTGCTCAGAACAAAAGAACTGTGCTTCCTACACACACGGGGCATATCTAGTTCAACTCTGCTTAGGAAAGTGACCAGAACAGTAGCTTCTCTTCAGTCCAATACACTGTACTTGCTGGGAACAGACGCGAGTGCTATTTGCACTGTGTATGGCAATGGGAGCGCAATAGTGACTCTTCTAAGCAGAAAACAACTCTTGCTCGTAGGACCAGAAACTGCATGGGATTCAACTCCGTTTAGGACTGGGAAACAAACGCTAGCTCGCCTTGCAAGAAACACACTCTGCTTTTGAGAAAACAGCACTCTTCTACTCTCCTGTGTTTCCTATAGGGCCAGAACAGTGAGCTTGCTCAGAACAAAAGAACTGTGCTTCCTACACACACGGGGCATATCTAGTTCAACTCTGCTTAGGAAACTGACAAGAACAGTAGCTTCTCTTCAGTCCAATACACTGTACTTGCTGGGAACAGACGCGAGTGCTATTTGCACTGTGTATGGCAATGGGAGCGCAATAGTGACTCTTCTTAGCAGAAAACAACTCTTGCTCGTAGGACCAGAATCTGAATGGGATTCTACTCCGTTTAGGACTGGGAAACAAACGCTAGCTCGCCTTGCAAGAAACACACTCTGCTTTTGAGAAAACAGCACTCTTCTACTCTCCTGTGTTTCCTATAGGGCCAGAACAGTGAGCTTGCTCAGAACAAAAGAACTGTGCTTACTACACACACGGGGCATATCTAGTTCAACTCTGCTTAGGAAACTGACAAGAACAGTAGCTTCTCTTCAGTCCAATACACTGTACTTGCTGGGAACAGACGCGAGTGCTATTTGCACTGTGTATGGCAATGGGAGCGCAATAGTGACTCTTCTTAGCAGAAAACAACTCTTGCTCGTAGGACCAGAATCTGCATGGGATTCTACTCCGTTTAGGACTGGGAAACAAACGCTAGCTCGCCTTGCAAGAAACACACTCTGCTTTTGAGAAAACAGCACTCTTCTACTCTCCTGTGTTTCCTATAGGGCCAGAACAGTGAGCTTGCTCAGAACAAAACAACTGTGCTTCCTACACACACGGGGCATATCTAGTTCAACTCTGCTTAGGAAACTGACCAGAACAGTAGCTTCTCTTCAGTCCAATACACTGTACTTGCTGGGAACAGGCGCGAGTGCTATTTGCACTGTGTATGGCAATGGGAGCGCAATAGTGACTCTTCTTAGCAGAAAACAACTCTTGCTCGTAGGACCACAAACTGCATGGGATTCAACTCCGTTTAGGACTGGGAAACAAACGCTAGCTCGCCTTGCAAGAAACACACTCTGCTTTTGAGAAAACAGCACTCTTCTACTCTCCTGTGTTTCCTATAGGGCCAGAACAGTGAGCTTGCTCAGAACAAAAGAACTGTGCTTCCTACACACACGGGGCATATCTAGTTCAACTCTGCTTAGGAAACTGACCAGAACAGTAGCTTCTCTTCAGTCCAATACACTGTACTTGCTGGGAACAGACGCGAGTGCTATTTGCAACTGTGTATGGCAATGGGAGCGCAATAGTGACTCTTCTTAGCAGAAAACAACTCTTGCTCGTAGGACGACAAACTGCATGGGATTCAACTCCGTTTAGGACTGGGAACAAACGCTAGCTCGCCTTGCAAGAAACACACTCTGCTTTTGAGAAAACAGCACTCTTCTACTCTCCTGTGTTTCCTATAGGGCCAGAACAGTGAGCTTGCTCAGAACAAAAGAACTGTGCTTCCTACACACACGGGGCATATCTAGTTCAACTCTGCTTAGGAAAGTGACCAGAACAGTAGCTTCTCTTCAGTCCAATACACTGTACTTGCTGGGAACAGACGTGAGTGCTATTTGCACTGTGTATGGCAATGGGAGCGCAATAGTGACTCTTCTTAGCAGAAAACAACTCTTGCTCGTAGGACCAGAAACTGCATGGGATTCAACTCCGTTTAGGACTGGGAAACAAACGCTAGCTCGCCTTGCAAGAAACACACTCTGCTTTTGAGAAAACAGCACTCTTCTACTCTCCTGTGTTTCCTATAGGGCCAGAACAGTGAGCTTGCTCAGAACAAAAGAACTGTGCTTCCTACACACACGGGGCATATCTAGTTCAACTCTGCTTAGGAAACTGACCAGAACAGTAGCTTCTCTTCAGTCCAATACACTGTACTTGCTGGGAACAGACGCGAGTGCTATTTGCACTGTGTATGGCAATGGGAGCGCAATAGTGACTCTTCTTAGCAGAAAACAACTCTTGCTCGTAGGACCAGAAACTGCATGGGATTCAACTCCGTTTAGGACTGGGAAACAAACGCTAGCTCGCCTTGCAAGAAACACACTCTGCTTTTGAGAAAACAGCACTCTTCTACTCTCCTGTGTTTCCTATAGGGCCAGAAACAGTGAGCTTGCTCAGAACAAAAGAACTGTGCTTCCTACACACACGGGGCATATCTAGTTCAACTCTGCTTAGGAAACTGACCAGAACAGTAGCTTCTCTTCAGTCCAATACACTGTACTTGCTGGGAACAGACACGAGTGCTATTTGCACTGTGTATGGCAATGGGAGCGCAATAGTGACTCTTCTTAGCAGAAAACAACTCTTGCTCGTAGGACCAGAAACTGCATGGGATTCAACTCCTTTTAGGACTGGGAAACAAACGCTAGCTCGCCTTGCAAGAAACACACTCTGCTTTTGAGAAAACAGCACTCTTCTACTCTCCTGTGTTTCCTATAGGGCCAGAACAGTGAGCTTGCTCAGAACAAAAGAACTGTGCTTACTACACACACGGGGCATATCTAGTTCAACTCTGCTTAGGAAACTGACAAGAACAGTAGCTTCTCTTCAGTCCAATACACTGTACTTGCTGGGAACAGACGTGAGTGCTATTTGCACTGTGTATGGCAATGGGAGCGCAATAGTGACTCTTCTAAGCAGAAAACAACTCTTGCTCATAGGACCAGAAACTGCATGGGATTCAACTCCGTTTAGGACTGGGAAACAAACGCTAGCTCGCCTTGCAAGAAACACACTCTGCTTTTGAGAAAACAGCACTCTTCTACTCTCCTGTGTTTCCTATAGGGCCAGAACAGTGAGCTTGCTCAGAACAAAAGAACTGTGCTTCTTACACACACGGGGCATATCTAGTTCAACTCTGCTTAGGAAACTGACCAGAACAGTAGCTTCTCTTCAGTCCAATACACTGTACTTGCTGGGAACAGACGCGAGTGCTATTTGCACTGTGTATGGCAATGGGAGCGCAATAGTGACTCTTCTTAGCAGAAAACAACTCTTGCTCGTAGGACCAGAAACTGCATGGGATTCAACTCCGTTTAGGACTGGGAAACAAACGCTAGCTCGCCTTGCAAGAAACACACTCTGCTTTTGAGAAAACAGCACTCTTCTACTCTCCTGTGTTTCCTATATGGCCAGAACAGTGAGCTTGCTCAGAACAAAAAAACTGTGCTTCCTACACACACGGGGCATATCTAGTTCAACTCTGCTTAGGAAACTGACCAGAACAGTAGCTTCTCTTCAGTCCAATACACTGTACTTGCTGGGAACAGACGCGAGTGCTATTTGCACTGTGTATGGCAATGGGAGCGCAATAGTGACTCTTCTTAGCAGAAAACAACTCTTGCTCATAGGACCAGAATCTGCATGGGATTCAACTCCGTTTAGGACTGGGAAACAAACGCTAGCTCGCCTTGCAAGAAACACACTCTGCTTTTGAGAAAACAGCACTCTTCTACTCTCCTGTGTTTCCTATAGGGCCAGAACAGTGAGCTTGCTCAGAACAAAACAACTGTGCTTCCTACACACACGGGGCATATCTAGTTCAACTCTGCTTAGGAAACTGACCAGAACAGTAGCTTCTCTCAGTCCAATACACTGTACTTGCTGGGAACAGACGCGAGTGCTATTTGCACTGTGTATGGCAATGGGAGCGCAATAGTGACTCTTCTTAGCAGAAAACAACTCTTGCTCGTAGGACCAGAAACTGCATGGGATTCAACTCCGTTTAGGACTGGGAAACAAACGCTAGCTCGCCTTGCAAGAAACACACTCTGCTTTTGAGAAAACAGCACTCTTCTACTCTCCTGTGTTTCCTATAGGGCCAGAACAGTGAGCTTGCTCAGAACAAAAGAACTGTGCTTCCTACACACACGGGGCATATCTAGTTCAACTCTGCTTAGGAAACTGACCAGAACAGTAGCTTCTCTTCAGTCCAATACACTGTACTTGCTGGGAACAGACGCGAGTGCTATTTGCACTGTGTATGGCAATGGGAGCGCAATAGTGACTCTTCTTAGCAGAAAACAACTCTTGCTCGTAGGACCACAAACCGCATGGGATTCAACTCCGTTTAGGACTGGGAAACAAACGCTAGCTCGCCTTGCAAGAAACACACTCTGCTTTTGAGAAAACAGCACTCTTCTACTCTCCTGTGTTTCCTATAGGGCCAGAACAGTGAGCTTGCTCAGAACAAAAGAACTGTGCTTCCTACACACACGGGGCATATCTAGTTCAACTCTGCTTAGGAAACTGACCAGAACAGTAGCTTCTCTTCAGTCCAATACACTGTACTTGCTGGGAACAGACGCCAGTGCTATTTGCACTGTGTATGGCAATGGGAGCGCAATAGTGACTCTTCTTAGCAGAAAACAACTCTTGCTCGTAGGACCAGAATCTGAATGGGATTCTACTCCGTTTAGGACTGGGAAACAAACGCTAGCTCGCCTTGCAAGAAACACACTCTGCTTTTGAGAAAACAGCACTCTTCTACTCTCCTGTGTTTCCTATAGGGCCAGAACAGTGAGCTTGCTCAGAACAAAAGAACTGTGCTTACTACACACACGGGGCATATCTAGTTCAACTCTGCTTAGGAAACTGACAAGAACAGTAGCTTCTCTTCAGTCCAATACACTGTACTTGCTGGGAACAGACGCGAGTGCTATTTGCACTGTGTATGGCAATGGGAGCGCAATAGTGACTCTTCTTAGCAGAAAACAACTCTTGCTCGTAGGACCAGAATCTGCATGGGATTCTATTCCGTTTAGGACTGGGAAACAAACGCTAGCTCGCCTTGCAAGAAACACACTCTGCTTTTGAGAAAACAGCACTCTTCTACTCTCCTGTGTTTCCTATAGGGCCAGAACAGTGAGCTTGCTCAGAACAAAACAACTGTGCTTCCTACACACACGGGGCATATCTAGTTCAACTCTGCTTAGGAAACTGACAAGAACAGTAGCTTCTCTTCAGTCCAATACACTGTACTTGCTGGGAACAGGCGCGAGTGCTATTTGCACTGTGTATGGCAATGGGAGCGCAATAGTGACTCTTCTTAGCAGAAAACAACTCTTGCTCGTAGGACCACAAACTGCATGGGATTCAACTCCGTTTAGGACTGGGAAACAAACGCTAGCTCGCCTTGCAAGAAACACACTCTGCTTTTGAGAAAACAGCACTCTTCTACTCTCCTGTGTTTCCTATAGGGCCAGAACAGTGAGCTTGCTCAGAACAAAAGAACTGTGCTTCCTACACACACGGGGCATATCTAGTTCAACTCTGCTTAGGAAACTGACCAGAACAGTAGCTTCTCTTCAGTCCAATACACTGTACTTGCTGGGAACAGACGCGAGTGCTATTTGCACTGTGTATGGCAATGGGAGCGCAATAGTGACTCTTCTTAGCAGAAAACAACTCTTGCTCGTAGGACCAGAATCTGCATGGGATTCAACTCCGTTTAGGACTGGGAAACAAACGCTAGCTCGCCTTGCAAGAAACACACTCTGCTTTTGAGAAAACAGCACTCTTCTACTCTCCTGTGTTTCCTATAGGGCCAGAACAGTGAGCTTGCTCAGAACAAAAGAACTGTGCTTCCTACACACACGGGGCATATCTAGTTCAACTCTGCTTAGGAAAGTGACCAGAACAGTAGCTTCTCTTCAGTCCAATACACTGTACTTGCTGGGAACAGACGTGAGTGCTATTTGCACTGTGTATGGCAATGGGAGCGCAATAGTGACTCTTCTTAGCAGAAAACAACTCTTGCTCGTAGGACCAGAAACTGCATGGGATTCAACTCCGTTTAGGACTGGGAAACAAACGCTAGCTCGCCTTGCAAGAAACACACTCTGCTTTTGAGAAAACAGCACTCTTCTACTCTCCTGTGTTTCCTATAGGGCCAGAACAGTGAGCTTGCTCAGAACAAAAGAACTGTGCTTCCTACACACACGGGGCATATCTAGTTCAACTCTGCTTAGGAAACTGACCAGAACAGTAGCTTCTCTTCAGTCCAATACACTGTACTTGCTGGGAACAGACGCGAGTGCTATTTGCACTGTGTATGGCAATGGGAGCGCAATAGTGACTCTTCTTAGCAGAGAACAACTCTTGCTCGTAGGACCAGAAACTGCATGGGATTCAACTCCGTTTAGGACTGGGAAACAAACGCTAGCTCGCCTTGCAAGAAACACACTCTGCTTTTGAGAAAACAGCACTCTTCTACTCTCCTGTGTTTCCTATAGGGCCAGAACAGTGAGCTTGCTCAGAACAAAAGAACTGTGCTTCCTACACACACGGGGCATATCTAGTTCAACTCTGCTTAGGAAACTGACCAGAACAGTAGCTTCTCTTCAGTCCAATACACTGTACTTGCTGGGAACAGGCGCGAGTGCTATTTGCACTGTGTATGGCAATGGGAGCGCAATAGTGACTCTTCTTAGCAGAAAACAACTCTTGCTCGTAGGACCACAAACTGCATGGGATTCAACTCCGTTTAGGACTGGGAAACAAACGCTAGCTCGCCTTGCAAGAAACACACTCTGCTTTTGAGAAAACAGCACTCTTCTACTCTCCTGTGTTTCCTATAGGGCCAGAACAGTGAGCTTGCTCAGAACAAAAGAACTGTGCTTCCTACACACACGGGGCATATCTAGTTCAACTCTGCTTAGGAAACTGACCAGAACAGTAGCTTCTCTTCAGTCCAATACACTGTACTTGCTGGGAACAGACGCGAGTGCTATTTGCACTGTGTATGGCAATGGGAGCGCAATAGTGACTCTTCTTAGCAGAAAACAACTCTTGCTCGTAGGACCAGAATCTGCATGGGATTCAACTCCGTTTAGGACTGGGAAACAAACGCTAGCTCGCCTTGCAAGAAACACACTCTGCTTTTGAGAAAACAGCACTCTTCTACTCTCCTGTGTTTCCTATAGGTCCAGAACAGTGAGCTTGCTCAGAACAAAAGAACTGTGCTTCCTACACACACGGGGCATATCTAGTTCAACTCTGCTTAGGAAAGTGACCAGAACAGTAGCTTCTCTTCAGTCCAATACACTGTACTTGCTGGGAACAGACGTGAGTGCTATTTGCACTGTGTATGGCAATGGGAGCGCAATAGTGACTCTTCTTAGCAGAAAACAACTCTTGCTCGTAGGACCAGAAACTGCATGGGATTCAACTCCGTTTAGGACTGGGAAACAAACGCTAGCTCGCCTTGCAAGAAACACACTCTGCTTTTGAGAAAACAGCACTCTTCTACTCTCCTGTGTTTCCTATAGGGCCAGAACAGTGAGCTTGCTCAGAACAAAAGAACTGTGCTTCCTACACACACGGGGCATATCTAGTTCAACTCTGCTTAGGAAACTGACCAGAACAGTAGCTTCTCTTCAGTCCAATACACTGTACTTGCTGGGAACAGACGCGAGTGCTATTTGCACTGTGTATGGCAATGGGAGCGCAATAGTGACTCTTCTTAGCAGAAAACAACTCTTGCTCGTAGGACCAGAAACTGCATGGGATTCAACTCCATTTAGGACTGGGAAACAAACGCTAGCTCGCCTTGCAAGAAACACACTCTGCTTTTGAGAAAACAGCACTCTTCTACTCTCCTGTGTTTCCTATAGGGCCAGAACAGTGAGCTTGCTCAGAACAAAACAACTGTGCTTCCTACACACACGGGGCATATCTAGTTCAACTCTGCTTAGGAAAGTGACCAGAACAGTAGCTTCTCTTCAGTCCAATACACTGTACTTGCTGGGAACAGACGCGAGTGCTATTTTCACTGTGTATGGCAATGGGAGCGCAATAGTGACTCTTCTTAGCAGAAAACAACTCTTGCTCGTAGGACCACAAACCGCATGGGATTCAACTCCGTTTAGGACTGGGAAACAAACGCTAGCTCGCCTTGCAAGAAACACACTCTGCTTTTGAGAAAACAGCACTCTTCTACTCTCCTGTGTTTCCTATAGGGCCAGAACAGTGAGCTTGCTCAGAACAAAAGAACTGTGCTTCCTACACACACGGGGCATATCTAGTTCAACTCTGCTTAGGAAACTGACCAGAACAGTAGCTTCTCTTCAGTCCAATACACTGTACTTGCTGGGAACAGACGCGAGTGCTATTTGCACTGTGTATGGCAATGGGAGCGCAATAGTGACTCTTCTTAGCAGAAAACAACTCTTGCTCGTAGGACCAGAATCTGAATGGGATTCTACTCCGTTTAGGACTGGGAAACAAACGCTAGCTCGCCTTGCAAGAAACACACTCTGCTTTTGAGAAAACAGCACTCTTCTACTCTCCTGTGTTTCCTATATGGCCAGAACAGTGAGCTTGCTCAGAACAAAAGAACTGTGCTTCCTACACACACGGGGCATATCTAGTTCAACTCTGCTTAGGAAACTGACCAGAACAGTAGCTTCTCTTCAGTCCAATACACTGTACTTGCTGGGAACAGACGCGAGTGCTATTTGCACTGTGTATGGCAATGGGAGCGCAATAGTGACTCTTCTTAGCAGAAAACAACTCTTGCTCGTAGGACCAGAATCTGCATGGGATTCAACTCCGTTTAGGACTGGGAAACAAACGCTAGCTCGCCTTGCAAGAAACACACTCTGCTTTTGAGAAAACAGCACTCTTCTACTCTCCTGTGTTTCCTATAGGGCCAGAACAGTGAGCTTGCTCAGAACAAAAGAACTGTGCTTCCTACACACACGGGGCATATCTAGTTCAACTCTGCTTAGGAAACTGACCAGAACAGTAGCTTCTCTTCGGTCCAATACACTGTACTTGCTGGGAACAGACGTGAGTGCTATTTGCACTGTGTATGGCAATGGGAGCGCAATAGTGACTCTTCTTAGCAGAAAACAACTCTTGCTCGTAGGACCAGAAACTGCATGGGATTCAACTCCGTTTAGGACTGGGAAACAAACGCTAGCTCGCCTTGCAAGAAACACACTCTGCTTTTGAGAAAACAGCACTCTTCTACTCTCCTGTGTTTCCTATAGGGCCAGAACAGTGAGCTTGCTCAGAACAAAAGAACTGTGCTTCCTACACACACGGGGCATATCTAGTTCAACTCTGCTTAGGAAACTGACCAGAACAGTAGCTTCTCTTCAGTCCAATACACTGTACTTGCTGGGAACAGACGCGAGTGCTATTTGCACTGTGTATGGCAATGGGAGCGCAATAGTGACTCTTCTTAGCAGAAAACAACTCTTGCTCGTAGGACCAGAAACTGCATGGGATTCAACTCCGTTTAGGACTGGGAAACAAACGCTAGCTCGCCTTGCAAGAAACACACTCTGCTTTTGAGAAAACAGCACTCTTCTACTCTCCTGTGTTTCCTATAGGGCCAGAACAGTGAGCTTGCTCAGAACAAAAGAACTGTGCTTACTACACACACGGGGCATATCTAGTTCAACTCTGCTTAGGAAACTGACAAGAACAGTAGCTTCTCTTCAGTCCAATACACTGTACTTGCTGGGAACAGACGTGAGTGCTATTTGCACTGTGTATGGCAATGGGAGCGCAATAGTGACTCTTCTAAGCAGAAAACAACTCTTGCTCGTAGGACCAGAAACTGCATGGGATTCAACTCCGTTTAGGACTGGGAAACAAACGCTAGCTCGCCTTGCAAGAAACACACTCTGCTTTTGAGAAAACAGCACTCTTCTACTCTCCTGTGTTTCCTATAGGGCCAGAACAGTGAGCTTGCTCAGAACAAAAGAACTGTGCTTCCTACACACACGGGGCATATCTAGTTCAACTCTGCTTAGGAAACTGACCAGAACAGTAGCTTCTCTTCAGTCCAATACACTGTACTTGCTGGGAACAGACGCGAGTGCTATTTGCACTGTGTATGGCAATGGGAGCGCAATAGTGACTCTTCTTAGCAGAAAACAACTCTTGCTCATAGGACCAGAAACTGCATGGGATTCAACTCCGTTTAGGACTGGGAAACAAACGCTAGCTCGCCTTGCAAGAAACACACTCTGCTTTTGAGAAAACAGCACTCTTCTACTCTCCTGTGTTTCCTATAGGGCCAGAACAGTGAGCTTGCTCAGAACAAAAGAACTGTGCTTCCTACACACACGGGGCATATCTAGTTCAACTCTGCTTAGGAAACTGACAAGAACAGTAGCTTCTCTTCAGTCCAATACACTGTACTTGCTGGGAACAGACGCGAGTGCTATTTGCACTGTGTATGGCAATGGGAGCGCAATAGTGACTCTTCTTAGCAGAAAACAACTCTTGCTCGTAGGACCAGAAACTGCATGGGATTCAACTCCGTTTAGGACTGGGAAACAAACGCTAGCTCGCCTTGCAAGAAACACACTCTGCTTTTGAGAAAACAGCACTCTTCTACTCTCCTGTGTTTCCTATAGGGCCAGAACAGTGAGCTTGCTCAGAACAAAAGAACTGTGCTTCCTACACACACGGGGCATATCTAGTTCAACTCTGCTTAGGAAACTGACCAGAACAGTAGCTTCTCTTCAGTCCAATACACTGTACTTGCTGGGAACAGACGCGAGTGCTATTTGCACTGTGTATGGCAATGGGAGCACAATAGTGACTCTTCTTAGCAGAAAACAACTCTTGCTCGTAGGACCAGAATCTGAATGGGATTCTACTCCGTTTAGGACTGGGAAACAAACGCTAGCTCGCCTTGCAAGAAACACACTCTGCTTTTGAGAAAACAGCACTCTTCTACTCTCCTGTGTTTCCTATAGGGCCAGAACAGTGAGCTTGCTCAGAACAAAAGAACTGTGCTTCCTACACACACGGGGCATATCTAGTTCAACTCTGCTTAGGAAACTGACAAGAACAGTAGCTTCTCTTCAGTCCAATACACTGTACTTGCTGGGAACAGACGCGAGTGCTATTTGCACTGTGTATGGCAATGGGAGCGCAATAGTGACTCTTCTTAGCAGAAAACAACTCTTGCTCGTAGGACCAGAAACTGCATGGGATTCAACTCCGTTTAGGACTGGGAAACAAACGCTAGCTCGCCTTGCAAGAAACACACTCTGCTTTTGAGAAAACAGCACTCTTCTACTCTCCTGTGTTTCCTATAGGGCCAGAACAGTGAGCTTGCTCAGAACAAAAGAACTGTGCTTCCTACACACACGGGGCATATCTAGTTCAACTCTGCTTAGGAAACTGACCAGAACAGTAGCTTCTCTTCAGTCCAATACACTGTACTTGCTGGGAACAGACGCGAGTGCTATTTGCACTGTGTATGGCAATGGGAGCGCAATAGTGACTCTTCTTAGCAGAAAACAACTCTTGCTCGTAGGACCAGAAACTGCATGGGATTCAACTCCGTTTAGGACTGGGAAACAAACGCTAGCTCGCCTTGCAAGAAACACACTCTGCTTTTGAGAAAACAGCACTCTTCTACTCTCCTGTGTTTCCTATAGGGCCAGAACAGTGAGCTTGCTCAGAACAAAAGAACTGTGCTTCCTACACACACGGGGCATATCTAGTTCAACTCTGCTTAGGAAACTGACCAGAACAGTAGCTTCTCTTCAGTCCAATACACTGTACTTGCTGGGAACAGGCGCGAGTGCTATTTGCACTGTGTATGGCAATGGGAGCGCAATAGTGACTCTTCTTAGCAGAAAACAACTCTTGCTCGTAGGACCACAAACTGCATGGGATTCAACTCCGTTTAGGACTGGGAAACAAACGCTAGCTCGCCTTGCAAGAAACACACTCTGCTTTTGAGAAAACAGCACTCTTCTACTCTCCTGTGTTTCCTATAGGGCCAGAACAGTGAGCTTGCTCAGAACAAAAGAACTGTGCTTCCTACACACACGGGGCATATCTAGTTCAACTCTGCTTAGGAAACTGACCAGAACAGTAGCTTCTCTTCAGTCCAATACACTGTACTTGCTGGGAACAGACGCGAGTGCTATTTGCACTGTGTATGGCAATGGGAGCGCAATAGTGACTCTTCTTAGCAGAAAACAACTCTTGCTCGTAGGACCAGAAACTGCATGGGATTCAACTCCGTTTAGGACTGGGAAACAAACGCTAGCTCGCCTTGCAAGAAACACACTCTGCTTTTGAGAAAACAGCACTCTTCTACTCTCCTGTGTTTCCTATAGGGCCAGAACAGTGAGCTTGCTCAGAACAAAAAAACTGTGCTTCCTACACACACGGGGCATATCTAGTTCAACTCTGCTTAGGAAACTGACCAGAACAGTAGCTTCTCTTCAGTCCAATACACTGTACTTGCTGGGAACAGACGCGAGTGCTATTTGCACTGTGTATGGCAATGGGAGCGCAATAGTGACTCTTCTTAGCAGAAAACAACTCTTGCTCATAGGACCAGAATCTGCATGGGATTCAACTCCGTTTAGGACTGGGAAACAAACGCTAGCTCGCCTTGCAAGAAACACACTCTGCTTTTGAGAAAACAGCACTCTTCTACTCTCCTGTGTTTCCTATAGGGCCAGAACAGTGAGCTTGCTCAGAACAAAACAACTGTGCTTCCTACACACACGGGGCATATCTAGTTCAACTCTGCTTAGGAAACTGACAAGAACAGTAGCTTCTCTTCAGTCCAATACACTGTACTTGCTGGGAACAGACGCGAGTGCTATTTGCACTGTGTATGGCAATGGGAGCGCAATAGTGACTCTTCTAAGCAGAAAACAACTCTTGCTCGTAGGACCAGAAACTGCATGGGATTCAACTCCGTTTAGGACTGGGAAACAAACGCTAGCTCGCCTTGCAAGAAACACACTCTGCTTTTGAGAAAACAGCACTCTTCTACTCTCCTGTGTTTCCTATAGGGCCAGAACAGTGAGCTTGCTCAGAACAAAAGAACTGTGCTTCCTACACACACGGGGCATATCTAGTTCAACTCTGCTTAGGAAAGTGACCAGAACAGTAGCTTCTCTTCAGTCCAATACACTGTACTTGCTGGGAACAGACGCGAGTGCTATTTGCACTGTGTATGGCAATGGGAGCGCAATAGTGACTCTTCTTAGCAGAAAACAACTCTTGCTCGTAGGACCACAAACTGCATGGGATTCAACTCCGTTTAGGACTGGGAAACAAACGCTAGCTCGCCTTGCAAGAAACACACTCTGCTTTTGAGAAAACAGCACTCTTCTACTCTCCTGTGTTTCCTATAGGGCCAGAACAGTGAGCTTGCTCAGAACAAAAGAACTGTGCTTCCTACACACACGGGGCATATCTAGTTCAACTCTGCTTAGGAAACTGACCAGAACAGTAGCTTCTCTTCAGTCCAATACACTGTACTTGCTGGGAACAGACGCGAGTGCTATTTGCACTGTGTATGGCAATGGGAGCGCAATAGTGACTCTTCTTAGCAGAAAACAACTCTTGCTCGTAGGACCACAAACTGCATGGGATTCAACTCCGTTTAGGACTGGGAAACAAACGCTAGATCGTCTTGCAAGAAACACACTCTGCTTTTGAGAAAACAGCACTCTTCTACTCTCCTGTGTTTCCTATAGGGCCAGAACAGTGAGCTTGCTCAGAACAAAAGAACTGTGCTTCCTACACACACGGGGCATATCTAGTTCAACTCTGCTTAGGAAACTGACAAGAACAGTAGCTTCTCTTCAGTCCAATACACTGTACTTGCTGGGAACAAACGCGAGTGCTATTTGCACTGTGTATGGCAATGGGAGCGCAATAGTGACTCTTCTAAGCAGAAAACAACTCTTGCTCGTAGGACCAGAAACTGCATGGGATTCAACTCCGTTTAGGACTGGGAAACAAACGCTAGCTCGCCTTGCAAGAAACACACTCTGCTTTTGAGAAAACAGCACTCTTCTACTCTCCTGTGTTTCCTATAGGGCCAGAACAGTGAGCTTGCTCAGAACAAAACAACTGTGCTTCCTACACACACGGGGCATATCTAGTTCAACTCTGCTTAGGAAACTGACAAGAACAGTAGCTTCTCTTCAGTCCAATACACTGTACTTGCTGGGAACAGGCGCGAGTGCTATTTGCACTGTGTATGGCAATGGGAGCGCAATAGTGACTCTTCTTAGCAGAAAACAACTCTTGCTCGTAGGACCACAAACTGCATGGGATTCAACTCCGTTTAGGACTGGGAAACAAACGCTAGCTCGCCTTGCAAGAAACACACTCTGCTTTTGAGAAAACAGCACTCTTCTACTCTCCTGTGTTTCCTATAGGGCCAGAACAGTGAGCTTGCTCAGAACAAAAGAACTGTGCTTCCTACACACACGGGGCATATCTAGTTCAACTCTGCTTAGGAAACTGACCAGAACAGTAGCTTCTCTTCAGTCCAATACACTGTACTTGCTGGGAACAGACGCGAGTGCTATTTGCACTGTGTATGGCAATGGGAGCGCAATAGTGACTCTTCTTAGCAGAAAACAACTCTTGCTCGTAGGACCAGAATCTGCATGGGATTCAACTCCGTTTAGGACTGGGAAACAAACGCTAGCTCGCCTTGCAAGAAACACACTCTGCTTTTGAGAAAACAGCACTCTTCTACTCTCCTGTGTTTCCTATAGGGCCAGAACAGTGAGCTTGCTCAGAACAAAAGAACTGTGCTTCCTACACACACGGGGCATATCTAGTTCAACTCTGCTTAGGAAACTGACAAGAACAGTAGCTTCTCTTCAGTCCAATACACTGTACTTGCTGGAACAGACGCGAGTGCTATTTGCACTGTGTATGGCAATGGGAGCGCAATAGTGACTCTTCTTAGCAGAAAACAACTCTTGCTCGTAGGACCAGAATCTGAATGGGATTCTACTCCGTTTAGGACTGGGAAACAAACGCTAGCTCGCCTTGCAAGAAACACACTCTGCTTTTGAGAAAACAGCACTCTTCTACTCTCCTGTGTTTCCTATAGGGCCAGAACAGTGAGCTTGCTCAGAACAAAAGAACTGTGCTTACTACACACACGGGGCATATCTAGTTCAACTCTGCTTAGGAAACTGACAAGAACAGTAGCTTCTCTTCAGTCCAATACACTGTACTTGCTGGGAACAGACGCGAGTGCTATTTGCACTGTGTATGGCAATGGGAGCGCAATAGTGACTCTTCTTAGCAGAAAACAACTCTTGCTCGTAGGACCAGAATCTGCATGGGATTCTACTCCGTTTAGGACTGGGAAACAAACGCTAGCTCGCCTTGCAAGAAACACACTCTGCTTTTGAGAAAACAGCACTCTTCTACTCTCCTGTGTTTCCTATAGGGCCAGAACAGTGAGCTTGCTCAGAACAAAACAACTGTGCTTCCTACACACACGGGGCATATCTAGTTCAACTCTGCTTAGGAAACTGACAAGAACAGTAGCTTCTCTTCAGTCCAATACACTGTACTTCCTGGGAACAGGCGCGAGTGCTATTTGCACTGTGTATGGCAATGGGAGCGCAATAGTGACTCTTCTTTGCAGAAAACAACTCTTGCTCGTAGGATCACAAACTGCATGGGATTCAACTCCGTTTAGGACTGGGAAACAAACGCTAGCTCGCCTTGCAAGAAACACACTCTGCTTTTGAGAAAACAGCACTCTTCTACTCTCCTGTGTTTCCTATAGGGCCAGAACAGTGAGCTTGCTCAGAACAAAAGAACTGTGCTTCCTACACACACGGGGCATATCTAGTTCAACTCTGCTTAGGAAACTGACCAGAACAGTAGCTTCTCTTCAGTCCAATACACTGTACTTGCTGGGAACAGACGCGAGTGCTATTTGCACTGTGTATGGCAATGGGAGCGCAATAGTGACTCTTCTTAGCAGAAAACAACTCTTGCTCGTAGGACCAGAATCTGCATGGGATTCAACTCCGTTTAGGACTGGGAAACAAACGCTAGCTCGCCTTGCAAGAAACACACTCTGCTTTTGAGAAAACAGCACTCTTCTACTCTCCTGTGTTTCCTATAGGGCCAGAACAGTGAGCTTGCTCAGAACAAAAGAACTGTGCTTCCTACACACACGGGGCATATCTAGTTCAACTCTGCTTAGGAAACTGACCAGAACAGTAGCTTCTCTTCAGTCCAATACACTGTACTTGCTGGGAAGAGACGCGAGTGCTATTTGCACTGTGTATGGCAATGGGAGCGCAATAGTGACTCTTCTTAGCAGAAAACAACTCTTGCTCGTAGGACCAGAAACTGCATGGGATTCAACTCCGTTTAGGACTGGGAAACAAACGCTAGCTCGCCTTGCAAGAAACACACTCTGCTTTTGAGAAAACAGCACTCTTCTACTCTCCTGTGTTTCCTATAGGGCCAGAACAGTGAGCTTGCTCAGAACAAAAGAACTGTGCTTCCTACACACACGGGGCATATCTAGTTCAACTCTGCTTAGGAAACTGACCAGAACAGTAGCTTCTCTTCAGTCCAATACACTGTACTTGCTGGGAACAGACGCGAGTGCTATTTGCACTGTGTATGGCAATGGGAGCGCAATAGTGACTCTTCTTAGCAGAAAACAACTCTTGCTCGTAGGACCAGAAACTGCATGGGATTCAACTCCGTTTAGGACTGGGAAACAAACGCTAGCTCGCCTTGCAAGAAACACACTCTGCTTTTGAGAAAACAGCACTCTTCTACTCTCCTGTGTTTCCTATAGGGCCAGAACAGTGAGCTTGCTCAGAACAAAAGAACTGTGCTTCCTACACACACGGGGCATATCTAGTTCAACTCTGCTTAGGAAACTGACCAGAACAGTAGCTTCTCTTCAGTCCAATACACTGTACTTGCTGGGAACAGACACGAGTGCTATTTGCACTGTGTATGGCAATGGGAGCGCAATAGTGACTCTTCTTAGCAGAAAACAACTCTTGCTCGTAGGACCAGAAACTGCATGGGATTCAACTCCGTTTAGGACTGGGAAACAAACGCTAGCTCGCCTTGCAAGAAACACACTCTGCTTTTGAGAAAACAGCACTCTTCTACTCTCCTGTGTTTCCTATAGGGCCAGAACAGTGAGCTTGCTCAGAACAAAAGAACTGTGCTTCCTACACACACGGGGCATATCTAGTTCAACTCTGCTTAGGAAACTGACCAGAACAGTAGCTTCTCTTCAGTCCAATACACTGTACTTGCTGGGAACAGACGCGAGTGCTATTTGCACTGTGTATGGCAATGGGAGCGCAATAGTGACTCTTCTTAGCAGAAAACAACTCTTGCTCGTAGGACCACAAACCGCATGGGATTCAACTCCGTTTAGGACTGGGAAACAAACGCTAGCTCGCCTTGCAAGAAACACACTCTGCTTTTGAGAAAACAGCACTCTTCTACTCTCCTGTGTTTCCTATAGGGCCAGAACAGTGAGCTTGCTCAGAACAAAAGAACTGTGCTTACTACACACACGGGGCATATCTAGTTCAACTCTGCTTAGGAAACTGACAAGAACAGTAGCTTCTCTTCAGTCCAATACACTGTACTTGCTGGGAACAGACGTGAGTGCTATTTGCACTGTGTATGGCAATGGGAGCGCAATAGTGACTCTTCTAAGCAGAAAACAACTCTTGCTCGTAGGACCAGAAACTGCATGGGATTCAACTCCGTTTAGGACTGGGAAACAAACGCTAGCTCGCCTTGCAAGAAACACACTCTGCTTTTGAGAAAACAGCACTCTTCTACTCTCCTGTGTTTCCTATAGGGCCAGAACAGTGACCTTGCTCAGAACAAAAGAACTGTGCTTCCTACACACACGGGGCATATCTAGTTCAACTCTGCTTAGGAAACTGACCAGAACAGTAGCTTCTCTTCAGTCCAATACACTGTACTTGCTGGGAACAGACGCGAGTGCTATTTGCACTGTGTATGGCAATGGGAGCGCAATAGTGACTCTTCTTAGCAGAAAACAACTCTTGCTCGTAGGACCAGAAACTGCATGGGATTCAACTCCGTTTAGGACTGGGAAACAAACGCTAGCTCGCCTTGCAAGAAACACACTCTGCTTTTGAGAAAACAGCACTCTTCTACTCTCCTGTGTTTCCTATAGGGCCAGAACAGTGAGCTTGCTCAGAACAAAAGAACTGTGCTTCCTACACACACGGGGCATATCTAGTTCAACTCTGCTTAGGAAACTGACAAGAACAGTAGCTTCTCTTCAGTCCAATACACTGTACTTGCTGGGAACAGACGCGAGTGCTATTTGCACTGTGTATGGCAATGGGAGCGCAATAGTGACTCTTCTTAGCAGAAAACAACTCTTGCTCGTAGGACCAGAAACTGC